>NW_028322100.1:1130000-1395000 GCF_057628025.1 Oncorhynchus mykiss
AGGCACCCTGTGAAAGGCCTCCTCTAAAATATGCCTTATGTGGCAGTAGGCAGGAAGAGGAGAAGTGAAGTGAATCACAAACACAATCAAGTCATTTCCTTGTATTTGTTTAGCCAGGATAGTCCCCTCAGTAACACCTGCCACTGTTTTCCAGGGAGTCCTGGGCTCCGTAAACTAAATCACATTTAGTTTCAACTTGGTCTTTTGTTTTGATTTAATTTAATTGACCTGGGATTTGATTTGACCTTGATTTGATGTGTCTTGAAAGACATCTCGTAAAATAAAATGTATAATTATTATGTGTATGTATTCTCTCCTCAGTCCTGGACAAGAGCCTGGTGGCCAGCTGTAAGGATTCCATAGGCTGGATGTTCTCGAAGCTGGATACTAATAATGACCTGTATCTGGACCAGGTAACTTTGTCTTGTCTGATAATCCTTTCATTTGTTTTACCACGGAGGACCACTTTGAAAACAAGTGTTTTAATGAATACTTTCAGGTGTTATCTTTCTGGGATCAGATTGCTCATCTCGTTTGACATGTACAGTACGTGATGTGTGTTATTTTTACACCAAATAAATGTAAAAATACATTTTAATTTCAGGCCGAGCTGGCAGCTATCAACCTGGACAAGTATGAGGTGTGCATCCGCCCATTCTTCAACTCCTGTGACGGCTACAAGGATGGGAGGGTATCCACCGCAGAGTGGTGCCTCTGCTTCTGGAGGGAAAGTGAGTTACTGACTGACTGACTGACTGACTGACTGACTGACTGACTGACTGGCTGACTGACTGGCTGACTGGCTGACTGACCCAGGGTTCTGCTTCTGGAGGGAAAGTGAGTTACTGGCTGGCTGACTGGCTGACTGGCTGACTGACTGGCTGACTGACCCAGGGTTCTGCTTCTGGAGGGAAAGTGAGTTACTGGCTGGCTGACTGACTGACTGGCTGACTGGCTGACTGACTGACTGGCTGACTGGCTGACTGACTGACTGGCTGGCTGGCTGACTGGCTGATTGGCTGGCTGACTGGCTGACAGACTGGCTGGCTGACTGGCTGACTGACTGACCCAGGGTTCTGCTTCTGGAGAGAAAGTGAGTTACTGACTGACTGACTGACTGGCTGACTGACTGACCCAGGGTTCTGCTTCTGGAGGGAAAGTGAGTTACTGACTGACTGGCTGACTGACTGGCTGACTGACTGACTGGCTGACTGGCTGACTGACTGACCCAGGGTTCTGCTTCTGGAGGGAAAGTGAGTGTTACTGACTGACTGACTGGCTGACTGACTGACTGGCTGACTGACTGACTGGCTGACTGACTGGCTGACTGACTGACTGACTGACTGGCTGACTGACTGACTGACTGACCCAGGGTTCTGCTTCTGGAGGGAAAGTGAGTGTTACTGACTGACTGACTGACTGACTGACTGACTGACTGGCTGACTGACTGACTGACCCAGGGTTCTGCTTCTGGAGGGAAAGTGAGTGTTACTGACTGACTGACTGACTGACTGGCTGACTGACTGACTGACCCAGGGTTCTGCTTATGGAGGGAAAGTGAGTGTTACTGACTGAGTGGCTGACTGACTGACTGACTGACTGGCTGACTGACTGACTGACCCAGGGTTCTGCTTCTGGAGGGAAAGTGAGTTACTGACTGACTGGCTGACTGACTGACTGGCTGGCTGGCTGACTGGCTGATTGGCTGGCTGACTGGCTGACAGACTGGCTGGCTGACTGGCTGACTGACTGACCCAGGGTTCTGCTTCTGGAGAGAAAGTGAGTTACTGACTGACTGACTGACTGGCTGACTGACTGACCCAGGGTTCTGCTTCTGGAGGGAAAGTGAGTTACTGACTGACTGGCTGACTGACTGGCTGACTGACTGACTGGCTGACTGACCCAGGGTTCTGCTTCTGGAGGGAAAGTGAGTGTTACTGACTGACTGACTGGCTGACTGACTGGCTGACTGACTGACTGACTGGCTGACTGACTGGCTGACTGACTGACTGACTGGCTGACTGACTGACTGACTGACCCAGGGTTCTGCTTCTGGAGGGAAAGTGAGTGTTACTGACTGACTGACTGACTGACTGACTGACTGACTGGCTGACTGACTGACTGACCCAGGGTTCTGCTTCTGGAGGGAAAGTGAGTGTTACTGACTGACTGACTGACTGACTGACTGACTGACTGGCTGACTGACTGACCCAGGGTTCTGCTTATGGAGGGAAAGTGAGTGTTACTGACTGAGTGGCTGACTGACTGACTGACTGACTGGCTGACTGACTGACTGACCCAGGGTTCTGCTTCTGGAGGGAAAGTGAGTTACTGACTGACTGGCTGACTGACTGGCTGACTGACTGACTGGCTGACTGACTGACCCAGGGTTCTGCTTCTGGAGGGAAAGTGAGTGTTACTGACTGACTGACTGGCTGACTGACTGGCTGACTGACTGACTGGCTGACTGACTGGCTGACTGACTGACTGGCTGACTGGCTGACTGGCTGACTGACTGACCCAGGGTTCTGCTTCTGGAGGGAAAATGAGTGTTACTGACTGACTGACTGACTGACTGACTGGCTGACTGACTGACTGACCCAGGGTTCTGCTTCTGGAGGGAAAGTGAGTGTTACTGACTGACTGACTGACTGACTGGCTGACTGACTGACTGACCCAGGGTTCTGCTTATGGAGGGAAAGTGAGTGTTACTGACTGAGTGGCTGACTGACTGACTGACTGACTGGCTGACTGACTGACTGACCCAGGGTTCTGCTTCTGGAGGGAAAGTGAGTTACTGACTGACTGACTGGCTGACTGACTGACCCAGGGTTCTGCTTCTGGAGGGAAAGTGAGTGTTACTGACTGACTGACTGACTGACTGGCTGACTGACTGACTGACCCAGGGTTCTGCTTCTGGAGGGAAAGTGAGTGTGTGACCAATCTGGGGTTTAAGGGACCACAATGGAAATAAGTCCTGTCTGTATTGTGCTACCCCTGACAAGTTTTTAAAATCAAACAATTTTTTTTACAACTGTCAAATAAAATCAATCTTAAGGCTGTGTTAGACTGCTGAGATCCACTGTCATATAAATACATCACCAATAGTGTTGCCTCTGCTTCTGGGGATGTGAGTGTTACTGACTGACTGACTCTCTTTCTCTTTCTCTCTCTCTCTCTCTCTCTCTCTCTCTCTCTCTCTCTCTCTCTCTTTCTCTCTTTCTCTTTCTCTCTCTCCCGTTCTCTTTCTCTCTCTATCTCTCTCTCTCTCTCTTTCTGCCTCTCTCTCTTTCTGTCTCTCTCTTTCTCTTCCTCTCTTTCTCTTCCCCTCTCTCTCTTTCTTTCTCTTCCTCTCTCTCTCTTTGTCTCTCTCTTTCTCTTCCTCTCTCTCTCTTTCTGTCTCTCTCTTTCTCTTCCTGTCTCTCTCTCTCTCCCCCTCTCTCTCTCCCCCTCTCTGTCTCTCTCTCTCCCTCTCTCTCTCTCTCTCTCTCTCTCTCTCTCTCTCTCTCTCATCCAAAGTCATCCATTATGCTAGTTCACTCAGCACTTAGTTGATAATCAATAAGAGTATAAAAGAATGAAAATACAAGATTTACTAAACCAATCAATGCAGGAGAAAAGTGTGATTATGAAAACGATTGATTGAAATTCCATTTAGAATAGAACGGTTGAAATGCTTTTTCTGGCATCACGTCTATGTTGTCTTCCTCAGAGCCCGCTTGTCTGGCTGAACTAGAGAGGATCCAGGTTCAACAAGTGGCCAAGAAGAAGCCTGGTAAGTGTCTGTCTTATAACAGGGACTTTACAGGAAATTGTCCCAAATGGCACCCTATTCCCTACATAGTGCACTACTTTTGCCCAGGGTATATATGGCTGTGGTTAAAAGTAGTGCACTATGTAGGGAATAGGGTATCATTTGGGATGCACAGAATGAGATGAATTAATTTAGTATATTGGTGTCTATGACTCTGCTATCAACTGGAAGGTTTTCTATATTGGAGTCTATGACTGCTATCAACTGGAAGGTTTTCTATATTGGTGTCTATGACTCTGCTATCAACTGGAAGGTTTTCTATATTGGTGTCTATGACTGCTATCAACTGGAAGGTTTTCTATATTGGAGTCTATGACTCTGTTATCAACTGGAAGGTTTTCTATATTGGTGTCTATGACTCTGCTATCAACTGGAAGGTTTTCTATATTGGTGTCTATGACTCTGCTATCAACTGGAAGGTTTTCCATATTGGTGTCTATGACTCTGTTATCAACTGGAAGGTTTTCTATATTGGTGTCTATGACTCTGCTATCAACTGAAAGGTTTTCTATATTGGAGTCTATGACTCTGTTATCAACTGGAAGGTTTTCTATATTGGAGTCTATGACTCTGTTATCAACTGGAAGGTTTTCTATATTGGAGTCTATGACTCTGTTATCAACTGGAAGGTTTTCTATATTGGAGTCTATGACTCTGTTATCAACTGGAAGGTTTTCTATATTGGTGTCTATGACTCTGCTGTCAACTGGAAGGTTTTCTATATTGGAGTCCATGACTCTGTTATCAACTGGAAGGTTTTCTATATTGGTGTCTATGACTCTGCTATCAACTGGAAGGTTTTCTATATTGGTGTCTATGACTGCTATCAACTGGAAGGTTTTCTATATTGGTGACTATGACTCTGTTATCAACTGGAAGGTTTTCTATATTGGTGTCTATGACTCTGCTATCAACTGGAAGGTTTTCTATATTGGGGTCTATGACTCTGCTATCAACTGGAAGGTTTTCTATATTGGTGTCTATGACTCTGCTATCAACTGAAAGGTTTTCTATATTGGTGTCTATGACTCTGCTATCAACTGAAATGTTTTCTATATTGGTGTCTATGACTCTGTTATCAACTGGAAGGTTTTCTATATTGGTGTCTATGACTCTGCTATCAACTGGAAGGTTTTCTATATTGGTGTCTATGACTCTGCTATCAACTGGAAGGTTTTCTATATTGGTGTCTATGACTCTGCTATCAACTGGAATGTTTTCTATATTGGGGTCTATGACTCTGCTATCAACTGGAAGGTTTTCTATATTGGTGTCTATGACTCTGCTATCAACTGGAAGGTTTTCTATATTGGTGTCTATGACTCTGCTATCAACTGGAAGGTTTTCTATATTGGTGTCTATGACTCTGTTATCAACTGGAAGGTTTTCTATATTGGTGTCTATGACTCTGCTATCAACTGGAAGGTTTTCTATATTGGTGTCTATGACTCTGCTATCAACTGGAAGGTTTTCTATATTGGTGTCTATGACTCTGCTATCAACTGGAATGTTTTCTATATTGGTGTCTATGACTCTGCTATCAACTGGAAGGTTTTCTATATTGGTGTCTATGACTCTGCTATCAACTGGAAGGTTTTCTATATTGGAGTCTATGACTCTGCTATCAACTGGAAGGTTTTCTATATTGGTGTCTATGACTCTGCTATCAACTGGAAGGTTTTCTATATTGGTGTCTATGACTCTGCTATCAACTGGAAGGTTTTCTATATTGGAGTCTATGACTCTGCTATCAACTGGAAGGTTTTCTATATTGGTGTCTATGACTCTGCTATCAACTGGAAGGTTTTCTATATTGGTGTCTATGACTCTGCTATCAACTGGAAGGTTTTCTATATTGGTGTCTATGACTCTGTTATCAACTGGAAGGTTTTCTATATTGTATTAGTTGTAGTTTCTTCTGAAGAACAGGTCGTTACGTCACACAGACGTTGGAATAGTTTCCGTGTGTTTCCTGGACATATGTTTCACATAAGGAATACAGGGGTGTGTGTTTCCTGGACATATGTTTCACATAAGGAATACAGGGGTGTGTGTTTCCTGGACATATGTTTCACATAAGGAATACAGGGGTGTGTGTTTCCTGGACATATGTTTCACATAAGGAATACAGGGGTGTGTGTTTCCTGGACATATGTTTCACATAAGGAATACAGGGGTGTGTGTTTCCTGGACATATGTTTCACATAAGGAATACAGGGGTGTGTGTTTCCTGGACATATGTTTCACATAAGGAATACAGGGGTGTGTGTTTCCTGGACATATGTTTCACATAAGGAATACAGGTGTGTGTGTTTCCTGGACATATGGTTCACATAAGGAATACAGGTGTGTGTGTTTCCTGGACATATGTTTCACATAAGGAATACAGGGGAGTGTGTTTCACATAAGGAATACAGGTGTGTGTGTTTCCTGGACATATGTTTCACAAAAGGAATACAGGGGAGAGTGTTTCACATAAGGAATACAGGTGTGTGTGTTTCCTGTACATATGGTTTCACATAAGGAATAACAGTGTGTATGTTTCACATAAGGAATACAGGGGTGTGTGTTTCCTGTACATATGTTTCACATAAGGAATAACGTTGTGGAGGATCTATTCCCACTGATCTACTCGTCAGCCTGTTCTGGTGTAGGCGGGTGTTAGCTGCTGCTGCTAGCGTCTGCCCGTGTTGTGGCTGGTGTGTGTCTGTGTAGTGAGGTACAGTGTGTGTGTCTGTGCGGTGAGGTACAGTGTGTGTGTCTGTGCGGTAAGGTACAGTGTGTGTGTGTGTGCGGTGAGGTACAGTGTGTGTGTCTGTGTGTAGTGAGGTACAGTGTGTGTGTCTGTGTGTAGTGAGGTACAGTGTGTGTGTGTGTGTGTGTGTGTGTGTGTGTGTGTGTGTGTGTGTGTGTGTGTGTGTGTGTGTGTGTGTGTGTGTGTGTGTGTGTGTGTGTGTGTGTGTGTGTGTGTGTGTGTGTGTGTGTGTGTACTTGTGTAGTGCTGAGAGGGTGCCTGGAGCACATCGTGTTAGGATTGTGCCGTGGCTAGTGTGTGTGTGTGTGTGTGTAGTTTGTGTGTAGTTGTGTAACAAGGTGACTGCAGCAACAGGGAAGCTGGAGGATGCTCATTAAACAGACAGGCAGCAGCCAGAATCAAGGCCTAATCAGGCTGATTGGAGAGCAGTGCTAAGGTGAACCCCATGGAGCCCACAGCAGGCTCAGAGAGAGAGGGGTTTTTATTTCATTATTCCTTTATTAGTCCAACAGTTACATCACCAACAGAACAAACCCCACTTCACTTCAACAGACTACAAAGTTAGAACCAAGCCCCCTTCCTCGTCCAGGGTATGTAGAGCCCCCTCTGACGCCCCACACCACTACAAAGTCCCCCGGATGGTTCCCCAGCCTCCCCCATATAGATGGTTCAGTGTCAGCCGAGGCGGAACCAGGCCCAGCAGCACAGCTCTGGGCTCCGTACACCCTACCCCTGCATCTCATGTTTCCTGGTCTTCCACACTGCCATTCTGGTCTGACCCAACACCCGCTCCTCACAGAACAGACACCCCCCTCCCCACAGAACAGACACCCCCTCCTCACAGAACAGACACACCCCTCCTCACAGAACCCCACAGAACAGACACACCCCTCCCCACAGAACAGACACCCCCCTCCCCACAGAACAGACACCCCCTCCTCACAGAACAGACACACCCCTCCTCACAGAACCCCACAGAACAGACACACCCCTCCCCACAGAACAGACACCCCCTCCTCACAGAACAGACACACCCCTCCTCACAGAACCCCACAGAACAGACACACCCCTCCCCACAGAACAGACACCCCCTCCCCACACAACAGACACCCCCTCCTCACAGAACAGACACCCCCCTCCCCACAGAACAGACACCCCCCTCCCCACAGAACAGACACCCCCTCCCCACAGAACAGACACCCCCTCTTCACAGAACAGACACCCCCCTCCCCACAGAACAGACACCCCCCTCCCCACAGAACAGACACCCCCCTCCCCACAGAACAGACACACCCCTCCCCACAGAACAGACACCCCCTCCCCACAGAACAGACACCCCCTCCCCACAGAACAGACACCCCCTCCCCACAGAACAGATACCCCCCTCCCCACAGAACAGACAACCCCTCCCCACAGAACAGACACCCCCTCCCCACAGAACAGACACCCCCTCCCCACAGAACAGACACCCCCCTCCCCACAGAACAGACAACCCCTCCCCACTGATGGATCAAGGTGTGCCACGTATCTGTTGGTAGCGATAGCCCTGTGAATAATCCTCCACTGTAGATCAGCAATATGCTTCTCAATGAGAGTCTTATACAGGGAGCGCCAACATCCTCTCAGAGAAGAACCTGGTCCCAACCTCCCCTACCAGACCGTTCGTTGCCCTCAGCCCATGCAGATGGTCTTCCTGAGCCATCTTCACAGACACTGTGTACAGAGCCTTTTAGCTGGCTGTGGAAAAGGCCCCCGGCTCTGAAGTCTTGAATGATAGGATCATTTCCTCACCCTCCTGGTGTTCCTCTGCAGTGGCAGCAATGGTGAAAGGAGGCAGGTCAGTGTCAGTCGTGGTTAGACGGTCCAGTCTCTGCCTCCTCCTCGGCAGCTCTCTGAACGAGCCCGGTAGTGTAGCACGGACCCCCTCCACCTCCTGCTGTACACGGACCCCTCCACCTCCTGCTGTAGCACGGACCCCCTCCACCTCCTGCTGCAGCACAGACCACCTCCTACTGTAGCACGGACCCCCTCCACCTCCTGCTGTAGCACGGACCCCCTCCACCTCCTGCTGTAGCACGGACCCCCTCCACCTCCTGCTGTAGTACAGACCCCCTCCACCTCCTGCTGTAGCACAGACCCCCACACCTCCTGCTGTAGTACAGACCCCCGCCACCTCCTGCTGCAGTACGGACCCCTTCCACCTCCTACTGTAGTTTGTCTGTAATTACACTGGGCACATCACCCTGCGTGTCTGTAATTACACTGGGCACATCACGCTGCGTGTCTGTAATTACACTGGGCACATCACCCTGCGTGTCTGTAATTACACTGGGCACATCACCCTGCCTGTCTGTAATTACACTGGGCACATCATTCTGCGTGTCTGTGAGACAGGCGTATCAGCCTCGGAGTCATGATCTCCCCGCCACGGCAACCTGGCTTCATCAACATCATCAACATTAACATCAACAGTATTGGCGACGGAATCTGTGCCCTGCTCATCCCGCTCCCTGTGCCCTGCTCTCCCTGTGCCCTGCTCTCCCTGCTCCCTGTGCCCTGCTCTCCCTGTGCCCTGCTCTCCCTGTGCCCTGCTCTCCCTGCTCCCTGTGCCCTGCTCTCCCTGTGCCCTGCTCTCCCCGCTCCCTGTGACCTGCTCTCCCTGTGCCCTGCTCTCCCTGTGCCCTGCTCTCCCTGTGCCCTGCTCTCCCTGTGCCCTGCTCTCCCTGTGCCCTGCTCTCCCCGCTCCCTGTGCCCTGCTCTCCCTGCTCCCTGCTCTCCCTGTGCCCTGCTCTCCCTGTGCCCTGCTCTCCCTGTGCCCTGCTCTCCCTGTGCCTTGCTCTCCCTGTGCCCTGCTTTCCCTGCTCCCTGCTCTCCCTGTGCCCTGCTCTCCCTGTGCCCTGCTCTCCCCGCTCCCTGTGCCCTGCTCTCCCTGTGCCCTGCTCCCTGCTCTCCCTGTGCCCTGCTCTCCCTGTGCCCTGCTCTCCCTGTGCCCTGCTCTCCCCGCTCCCTGTGCCCTGCTCTCCCTGTGCCCTGCTCTCCCTGTGCCCTGCTCTCCCCGCTCCCTGTGCCCTGCTCTCCCTGCTCCCTGTGCCCTGCTCTCCCTGTGCCCTGCTCCCTGTGCCCTGCTCTCCCCGCTCCCTGTGCCCTGCTCTCCCCGCTCCCTGTGCCCTGCTCTCCCCGCTCCCTGTGCCCTGCTCTCCCTGCTCCCTGCTCTCCCTGCTCCCTGTGCCCTGCTCTCCCTGTGCCCTGCTCTCCCTGTGCCCTGCTCTCCCCGCTCCCTGTGCCCTGCTCTCCCCGCTCCCTGTGCCCTGCTCTCCCCGCTCCCTGTGCCCTGCTCTCCCTGCTCCCTGTGCCCTGCTCTCCCCGCTCCCTGTGCCCTGCTCTCCCCGCTCCCTGTGCCCTGCTCTCCCTGCTCCCTGTGCCCTGCTCATCCCGCTCCCTGTGCCCTGCTCTCCCTGCTCCCTGTGCCTGCATGCCTGCCGCTTATCTCCAATCTCCCCACAATCAAAACTTCAGACTGTAGTCACATTAACCATGTAGACTTTCACCTCATACGTCACCTGATACCAGATACATAAGTTAGAGTAACACCATCCGCTTGATAAGGTGCTCCTCTTTCAGAAACACAGCTACTTCCTTATTCATTTCCTCCCTCCCCTCCTTCCCTCCCTCCCTCCCTCCCTCCCTTCCTCCTCCTCTCCCTCCCTGCTCTCACTCCCTCCCCTCCCTTCTCTCACTCCCTCCCCTCCCTTCTCTCACTCCCTCCTCTCACCTCCTCTACCTCCTTCCTCTCACTCCTCCTCTCCCTCCCTCCCTCCCTCCTCTCACTCCTCCTCTCACTCCCTCCCCTCCCTCCTCTCCCTCCTCTCCCTCCCTCCTCTCACTCCCCTCCCTCCTCTCACACCCTCCTCTCCTTCCCTCCTCTGCCTCCCTCCTCTCCCTCCCTCCTCCTCTCACACCTCCTCTCCCTCCCTCCCTCCCTCCCTTCTCTCCCTCCCTCCTCTCACTCCTCCTCTCCCTCCCTCCCTCCCTCCCTCCTCTCACTCCTTCCTCTCTCCTCCTCTCCTTCCCTCCTCTGCCTCCCGCCTCCTCTCCCTCCCTCCCTCCCTCCTCTCCCTCCCTCCCCTCCCTCCCTCACTCCTCTCACTCCCTCACTCCCTCCTATCCCTCCTTCCTCTCACTCCTCCTCTCACTCCTCCTCCTCTCACTCCCTCCTCTCCCTCCCTTCCTCCTCCTCTCCCTCCTCTCCCTCGCTCCCTCCTCTCACTCCTCCTCCCCTCACTCCTCCTCTCCCTCCCTCCCTCCCTCCCTCCTCTCCCTCCCTCCCTCCCTCCTCTCACTCCTCCTCTGCCTCCTCTCCCCTTCCTCCTCTCCCTCCTCTCCCTCTCTCCTCCCCTCACTCCTCCTCTCCCTCCCTCCCTCCTCTCACACCCTCCTCTCCTTCCCTCCTCTGCCTACCTCCTCTCCCTCCATCCTCCTCTCACGCCTCCTCTCCCTCCCTCCCTCCCTTCTCTCACTCCCTCCTCTCACCTCCTCTCCCTCCCTCCTCTCACTCCTCCTCTCCCTCCCTCCCTCCCTCCTCTCACTCCTTCCTCTCTCCTCCTCTCACACCCTCCTCTCCTTCCCTCCTCTGCCTCCCTCCTCCTCTCCCTCCCTCCCTCCTCTCACTCCCTCCCCTCCTTCCTCTCCCTCCCTCCCTCACTCCTCTCACTCCCTCCCCTCCCTCCTCTCCATCCCTCCTCTCACTCCTCCTCTCACTCCTCCTCCTCTCACTCCCTCCTCTCCCTCCCTTCCTCCTCCTCTCCCTCCTCTCCCTCACCTGTTCCTCCTCTCACTCCTCCTCTCACTCCCTCCTCTCTCTCCCTCCTCCTACCTCTCAACTCCCTCCCTCCCTCCCTCCTCCCCTCACTCCTCCTCTCCCTCCCTCCTCTCACTCCCTCCCCTCCTTCCTCTCACACCCTCCTCTCCTTCCCTCCCTCCCTTCTCTCACTCCCTCCTCTCACCTCCTCTCCCTCCCTCCTCTCACTCCTCCTCTCCCTCCCTCCCTCCCTCCTCTCACTCCTTCCTCTCTCCTCCTCTCACACCCTCCTCTCCTTCCCTCCTCTGCCTCCCTCCTCCTCTCCCTCCCTCCCTCCTCTCACTCCCTCCCCTCCTTCCTCTCCCTCCCTCCCTCACTCCTCTCACTCCCTCCCCTCCCTTCTCTCCATCCCTCCTCTCACTCCTCCTCTCACTCCTCCTCTTCTCACTCCCTCCTCTCCCTCCCTTCCTCCTCCTCTCCCTCCTCTCCCTCACCTGTTCCTCCTCTCACTCCTCCTCTCACTCCCTCCTCTCTCTCCCTCCTCCTACCTCTCAACTCCCTCCCTCCCTCATCCCTCAGTCCTCCTCTCACTCCCTCCCCTCCTTCCTCTCACACCCTCCTCTCCTTCCCTCCTCTCCCTCCCTCCCTCCTCTCACTCCTCTGAACAAAAAAGGACAGCAACCTCTCACCACACACAGCACCCTCACACAACCAACTCCAGAGACAGAGAGAGAGAGAGACTCTCCTTCCAGTGTTGTGATTGGCAGGCCTGTCAGTACAGGTGCCAATCAAAGGACAACAAGGAACCAAACCAAAAAACAGGCCGACTGACATGATTGTGATTTTACTCCTCTGCTCAAGGATACCTAATGCTCCTACAGCAGAAGTGTGCAGTATGGTGGGATATGGTGCAGTATGTTGGGATATGGTGCAGTATGGTGCAGTATGTTGGGATAGGGTACAGTATGGTGCAGTATGATGGGGTATGGTGCAGTATGTTGGGATATGGTGCAGTATGTTGGGTATGGTACAGTATGGTGCAGTATGATGGGGTATGGTGCAGTATGATGGGGTGTGGTGCAGTATGGTGGGGTATGGTGCAGTATGTTACAGTATGGTGCAGTATGATGGGGTATGGTGCAGTATAATGAGGTATGGTGCAGTATGTTGGGGTATGGTGCAGTATGGTGCCATATGGTGGGGTATGGTGCAGTATGTTACAGTATGGTGCAGTATGTTGGGGTATGGTGCAGTATGTTGGGGTATGGTGCAGTATGCTGGGGTATGGTGCAGTATGCTGGGGTATGGTGCAGTATGGTGGGGTATGGTGCAGTATGTTGGAGTATGGTGCAGTACGGTGCAGTATGGTGGAGTATGGTGCAGTATGGTGGAGTATGCTGCAGTATGGTGGAGTATGGCGCAGCGTGTTGTGGTATGGTGCAGTATGGTGGAGTATGGTGCAGTATGGTGGAGTATGGTGCAGTGTGGTGGAGTATGGTGCAGTGTGGTGGAGTATGGTGCAGTATGGTGGAGTATGGTGCAGTATGTTGGAGTATGGTGCAGTATGTTGGAGTATGGTGCAGTATGGTGGGGTATGGTGCAGTATGTTACAATATGGTGCAGTATGTTACATTATGGCACAGTATGTTAGGGTATGGTGCAGTATGTTGGGGTATGGTGCAGTATGTTACAGTATGGTGCAGTATGTTACAGTATGGTGCAGTATGGTGGGGTATGGTGCAGTATGTTGGGGTATGGTGCAGTATGTTACAGTATGGTGCAGTATGGTGGGGTATGGTGAAGTATGGTGGGGTATGGTGCAGTATGATGAGGTATGGTGCAGTATGTTGGGGTATGGAGCAGTATGGTGGGGTATGGAGCAGTATGTTACAGTATGGTGCAGTATGTTGAAGTATGGTGCAGTATGTTGGGGGTATGTTACAGTATGGTACAGTATGGTGCAGTATGTTACAGTATGGTGCAGTATGTTGGGGTATGGTGCAGTATGTTACAGTATGGTGCAGTATGTTGGGGTATGGTGCAGTATGGTGGGGTATGGTGCAGTATGTTATAGTATGGTGCAGTATGGTGGGGTATGGTGGGGTATGGTGCAGTATGTTGGGGTATGGTGCAGTATGTTACAGTATGGTGCAGTATGTTGGGGTATGGTGCAGTATGATGGGGTATGGTGCAGTATGTTACAGTATGGTGCAGTATGTTGGGGTATGGTGCAGTATGTTGGGGTATGGTGCAGTATGGTGGGGTATGGTGCAGTATGTTGGGGTATGGTGCAGTATGTTATAGTATGGTGCAGTATGGTGGGGTATGGTGCAGTATGATGAGGTATGGTGCAGTATGTTGGGGTATGGAGCAGTATGATGGAGTACGGTGCAGTATGGTGGGGTATGGTGCAGTATGTTACAGTATGGTGCAGTATGTTGGGGTATGGTGCAGTATGATGAGGTACGGTGCAGTATGTATGGAGAGGAGGGAGGGGAGGGAGTGAGAGGAGTGAGGGAGGGAGGGAGAGGAAGGAGGGAGGGAGAGGAGGAGGGAGGCAGAGGAGGGAAGGAGAGGAGGGTGTGAGAGGAGGAGAGAGGAAGGAGTGAGAGGAGGGAGGGAGGGAGGGAGAGGAGGAGTGAGAGGAGGGTATGGAGCAGTATGGTGGGGTATGTTACAGTATGGTGCAGTATGTTACAGTATGGTGCAGTATGTTGGGGTATGGTGCAGTATGTTGGGGTATGGTGCAGTATGTTGGGGTATGGTGCAGTATGGTGGGGTATGGTGCAGTATGTTACATTATGGTGGGGTATGGTGCAGTATGTTGGGGGTATGGTGCAGTATGGTGGGGTATGGTGCAGTATGGTGGGGTATGGTGCAGTATGTTACAGTATGGTGCAGTATGGTGGGGTATGGTGCAGTATGTTACAGTATGGTGCAGTATGGTGGGGTATGGTGCAGTATGGTGGGGTATGGTGCAGTATGGTGGGGTATGGTGCAGTATGTTACAGTATGGTGCAGTATGTTGGGGGTATGGTGCAGTATGTTGGGGGTATGGTGCAGTATGGTGGGGTATGGTGCAGTATGGTGGGGTATGGTGCAGTATGTTACAGTATGGTGCAGTATGGTGGGGTATGGTGCAGTATGTTACAATATGGTGCAGTATGGTGGGGTATGGTGCAGTATGGTGGGGTATGGTGCAGTATGTTAAAGTATGGTGCAGTATGGGTACCAACTGAGGATAAGGAGGAACCAAACCAAAAACAGGCTTTAAATATTTGAAGACAAGTTTAAAGTTAGTTCCCCATTGGGACTTGAAATGTCTTATTCCTTGTCTCGTCTCTTTATTTTGGGGGCATTTGTAACTCCGCCCCCTCGCTACAGTGTTTATGTAAAGTGGCAGTTGTGTTTGACAGTTGGTCTGAAGGGAGGAGGCTGAAACAGAGGGGGAACTGTCACAGGACTGTCAACCATTTTAACATGACACTATCAAGACATAGACATAAAGTTGAAGTCGGAAGTTTACATACATCTTAGCCAAATACATTTAAACTCAGTTTTTCACAATTCCTGACATTTAATCCTAGTAAAAAAAATCCCTGTTTTAGGTCAGTTAGGATCACCACTTTATTTTAAGAATGTGACATGTCAGAATAATAGTAGAGATATGTCACGATCGTCGTAGGAACATTCAGACCAAAGCGCAGCGTCACATTGGTTCGACATATTTTATTGATAAGTGAAACGCACAAAAAACAATAACGCGACACGTGACGCTCATGCAGTGCTCACAGGCAACTACACAGGAACGAGATCCCACAAAACACAGTAGGGAAATGGCTGCCTAAATATGATCCCCAATCAGAGACAACGCTAAACAGCTGCCTCTGATTGGAAACCATACCAGGCCAACGTAGAAATTAATACACTAGATCACCCACCCTAGTCACACCCAAAATAGAGAATAAAAAGGCTCTCTATGGTCAGGGCGTGACAAGATAATGATTTATTTCAGCTTTTATTTCTTTCATCACATTCCCAGTGGGTCAGAAGTTTACATGCACTCAATTAGTATTTGGTAGCATTGCCTTTAAATTGTTTAACTTGGTTCAAACGTTTCGGGTAGCCTTCCAGAAGCTTCCCATAATAAGTTGGGTGAATTGTGGCCCATTCCTCCTGACAGAGCTGGTGTAACTGAGTCAGGTTTGTAGGCCTCCTTGCTCGCACATGCTTTTTCAGTTCTGCCCACAAATGTTCTATAGGATTGAGGTCAGGGCTTTGTGATGGCCACTCCAATACCTTAACTTTGTTGTACTTTTTGCCACAACTTTGGAAGTATGCTTGGGGTCATTGTCCATTTGGAAGACTCATTTGCGACCAAGCTTTAACTTCCTGACTGATGTCTTGAGATGTTGCTTCAATATATCCACATCATTTTCCTTCGTCATGATGCCATCTATTTTGAGAAGTGCACCAGGCCCTCCTGCAGCAAAGCACCCCCACAACATGATGCTGCCACCCGGGTGCTTCACGGTTGGGATGGTGTTCTTCGGCTTGCAAGCCTCCCCCTTTTTCCTCCAAACATAACGATGGTAATTATGGCCAAACAGTTCTATTTTTGTTTAATCAGACCAGAGGACATTTCTCCAAAAAGTACAATCTTTCTCCCCATGTGCATTTGCAAAACGTAGTGTGGCATTTTTATGGCGGTTTTGGAGCAGTGGCTTCTTCCTTGCTGAGCGGCCTTTCAGGTTATGTTGATATAGGACTCGTTTTACTGTGGATATTGATACTTTAGTACCTGTTTCCTCCAGCATCTTCACAAGGTCCTTTGCTGTTGTTCTGGGATTGATTTGCACTTTTCACACTGAAGTACGCTCATCTCTAGGAGACAGAAGGCACCTCCTTCCTGAGCGGTATGATGACTGCGTGGTCCCATGGTGTTTAAACTTGCGTACTATTGTTTGTACAGATGAACGTGATACCTTCAGGCATTTGGAAATTGCTCCCAAGGATGAACCAGACTTGTGGAGGTCTTGACTGATTTCTTTAGATTTTCCCATGATGTCAAGCAAAGAGGCACTGAGTTTGAAGGAAGGCCTTGAAATACATCCACAGCTACACCTCCAATTGACTCAAATGATGTCAATTAGCCTATCAGATGCTTCTAAAGCCATGACCCTAATTTTCTGGAATTGTCCAAGCTGTTTAAAGGCACAGTCAACTTAGTGTATGTAAACTTCTGACCCACTGGAATTGTGATACAGTGAATTATAAGTGAAAAAATCTGTCTGTAAACAATTGTTAGAAAAATGACTTGTCCTAATCAACTTGCCAAAACTTTAGTTTTTTAACAAGAAATCTGTGGAGTGGTTGAAAAACGAGTTTTAATGACTCCAACTTAAGTGTATTTAAACTTCCGACTTCAACTGTACATGAGTAAATATATATATATTAAAATGACACTATCACAGCAGAGAGAGACGTGCCTGAGTAAATATATAGATTAGAATGACACTATCACAGCAGAGAGAGACATGCCTGAGTAAATATATAGATTCAAATGACACTATCACAGCAGAGAGAGACATGCCTGAGTAAATATATAGATTCAAATGACACTATCACAGCATAGAGAGACATGCCTGAGTAAATATATAGATTAGAATGACACTATCACAGCATAGAGAGACATGCCTGAGTAAATATATAGATTAACATGACACTATCACAGCATAGAGAGACATGCCTGAGTAAATATATAGATTAAAATGACACTATCACACTATTTATTTAATTGTTTTGCCTTTACCTCCCTTATCTCACCTAATTTGCTCACATTGTATATAGACTTATCTTTCTACTGTATTATTGACTGTATGTTTGTTTTACTCCATGTGTAACTCTGTTGTTGTTGTATGTGTCTAACTGCTTTGCTTTATCTTGGCCAGGTCGCAATTGTAAATGAGAACTTGTTCTCAACTTGCCTACCTGGTTAAATAAAGGTGAAATAAAATGAAAAATAAAATAAAATAGAGAGACATGCCTGAGTAAATATATAGATATAAATATATAGATAAATATATAGATATAAATATATAGATAAATATATAGATATACATATATAGATAAATATATAGATAAATATATAGATATAAATATATAGATATAAATATATAGATAAATATATAGATAAATATATAGATATACATATATAGATAAATATATAGATAAATATATAGATATAAATATATAGATATAAATATATAGATAAATATATAGATAAATATATAGATATACATATATAGATAAATATATAGATATAAATATATAGATAAATATAGATATATATAGATATAAATATATAGATAAATATATAGATATAAAATTATAGATAAATATATAGATATAAACATATAGATAAATATATAGATAAATATATAGATAAATATATAGATATAAATATATAGATAAATATAGATATAAATATATAGATATAAATATATAGATAAATATATAGATATAAATATATAGATAAATATATAGATATAAATATATAGATAAATATATAGATATAAATATATAGATAAATAGATAGATAGATTAATGCATCTTGAATAAGGGCTCAATAAAGCAGACCTGAGTCCCGTCTCTCTCTCTCTGAGACAAACACATTTTGATGGACCTTGGATTATGTGATGCCTGGTTGTGTCACCTGGCTATCTTGAGATGAATGCGCTAGCTGTGGGTCTCTCTGGATGGGAACGTCTGCTAAATGACTACACTGTAATGTAGTGCTGTGGGTTTTATGTGTAGTTTCCTGTTTGGACCCCAGGAAGAGCAGACCCTGCCTCAGCAGCAGCTCCCTGGGGATCCTAATAAATATTACTGATACTACTACTCTCTCTGTCTCTCTCTCGTCTCTCCCTGTTTTTTTCTTATCCTCTCTCTGTCTCTCTAACTCTTTCCTCTCCCTGTTTTTTCTTACCCTCTCTCTGTCTCTCTCTCGCCTCCCTGTTTTTTCTCTCTCTCACTCTCTCGCCTCCCTGTTTTTTCTATCCCGCTCTCTTCCTCTCTCTCTCTTTTTCTGTCTCTATTTTTCCCTCACTCTTTCTATCTCCCTCTCTGTCTTTCTCCCTCTCTTCTACCCTCTCTCTCACCTTGTCTCTCTTTCTCTCTCTGGCATTCAGACAACCCCTCCTCAGACAGCTCCTCCTCTGTTACCTCTCCTTCCTTTCCGGACTGAGTCTCCTCACAGGTCTACAAGCTGTGCTGATGTTTTTTTTTATTTATGCACCACTTATCTCTTCCACCGGTGTGAGGCGGCGCAGAGAGCTCCACTGCACAGTGCATATACATATTTAACAACACAGTGTGTGTGTGTGTGTTTTTACAGGCATGTACATCCCCAGCTGCGATGAGGACGGCTACTACAGGCAGCTGCAGTGTGACCAGAGCATGGGAGAGTGTTGGTGTGTTGACCAGCACGGAGGAGAAATTATGGGCTCTAGAATCCATGGCAACCCTGACTGTGGTAAGAGCTCTAGGGCTGTAGGGGAAGAGCTTCTTGGTGGTTATACAATAACAAAAAGCAGGCATTGTGATTGGTTGAGACACGTTCTAAGCCACTTTTAAAAAAAAAACTGTTTAGTATAGGTCAGCCTATGAGAAATGCCTGCGCATCCAGTGTCCCATCAACCATTTCAACCAACTTGATGTCTACTGTAAAAAGCATCTAGACATTATATCCCCATGCTTCTAGTCTATCCTATTGAGAATGAATTAACGTGTCAGGATGAGACGCACATCTTTTCTCAGCCAGTCGAAATCATGAATCAGCAAAAAGGAGGGTGGGGTATATTGGCCATATACCCCACCCTCCTCGGGCCTTATTGTTTAATTGTACACTCAGCCCTTAGCCGTGGTATATTGGCCATATACCCCACCCTCCTCAGGCCTTATTGTTTAATTGTACACTCAGCCCTTAGCCGTGGTATATTGGCCATATACCCCACCCTCCTCGGGCCTTATTGTTTAATTGTACACTCAGCCCTTAGCCGTGGTATATTGGCCATATACCCCACCCTCCTCGGGCCTTATTGTTTAATTGTACACTCAGCCCTTAGCCGTGGTATATTGGCCATATACCCCACCCTCCTCGGGCCTTATTGTTTAATTGTACACTCAAGGTTGTGCAAAAAGGGCTTTTTCATCACGGCTACGCTGCTCTACAAGGCTCCTCTTCTTCTGTGAGGTTTAACAGCTGTTGGTATCCAATATGTGGCTTTACCTCCCCCAACGGAACTACAGTATAGATCCATTACACTTTGTGTGAGGTTTAACAGCGGTTGGTATCCAATATGTGGCTTTACCTCCCCCAACAGAACTACAGTATAGATCCATTACACTTTGTGATACAAAATGGGAAAAGAGGAACCGGGGAATTATAATAAATAAATAAAGATATACATATATTTTAATTACCCTACCAACTTAACCTTACACTCATTAAAAACCCACGACCACATTCCACTACTTTGATCCTATCTGCTCCAGCACCATGCCAGCGGCCTGGGGGGACGGGACAACAAACCCTGTATCTCTTCCGAAGTCAAATCTTGTATATCCAAAAATACATCTCTGTAGCTGCCACCACAACATCTATTCTCTGTGATTCACCTTCCATTTCCACGGTACAGTTGATAACCACTGCTATAAACACTAAGAAGCCAACCTTACTGAAGCATATATCACTCGTTGGCCGATCCCTTCTGTTCTGGCACAGATCTACTATTCACTGGAATCCTCTCAGGATCCCTCACCCTTGACCCCTCCTCCTCTACTTTCTTCACTGCCTCCGCGTACGACACTGTCCGCACTACTCTGACTCAAAGCCACCTCAATCTGCCTCTCTCACAGCAGACACTTCCGATCCCCAGCATCATAGACACCCCTACAGTTAACACACACCACTTTATCCACCGAAACGACACAATCCTCTTTCCCATTGCCCTCCTGCACACTTCCCACATCTTGGAATCTCCGTCCTTTACACCGCTGTGAAATGGCCATAAACGTGGCACCTGAAACACTGCAGTGGATTCGGGAACAGAAGCTCTAACAGGAGACCTGATATATCCTAACATGGCTTTGTTGGGTAGAGACTCTGACTCAAAACCAAGTGGAGGCTTCTGAGGGGAGGACGGCTCATAATGTCTGGAACAGAGCTAATGGAATGGCATCAAACACATGGAAACAAATGTGTTTGATGTATTTGATACTATTCCACTCCAGCCGTTACCACGAGCCCGTCCTCCCCAATTAAGGTGCCACCAACCTCCAGTGTTCAAAACTCAAAAGGACTGACGGTGACTCCTCTGTTTCCCCATGCTCACCACCGGGTCTGTGTCGCACCAAACGACGAGCGTCACCAACACCAGGAATCTTCAACTTCAATTGTTCCACCTCCAAACCTAACGCTACCCTAGACATCACTCCCTTTAATGGTGCCCTGTAACTAAGTGTAAAGCAAGATGCAGGTCTTTCCCCAAGTTGCGACGCACGGAGAGCCCTGCTCCCTCTGATCTGAATAAACACAAACAAGTATCACCAGTCCACTTCGGGTTACCTTCACCGACTCAACAGCACCCGCCATCTTTTCCACCCAACCTGAAACCACCCTGTGAATCAGCCAAAAGGCCTGGTTCCGCCCTCACTCCCACTGGACCAAACTTGTCTTTATCAATAACCATGTCCATCAATGCAAGTCTCTGGCTCCGAGATCCTCACAACACCATCTACCCCTTCACCTCCAGGAGTGGAACTGGCGTCCGCCTCACTCTGTTTGAACTTGTGATCAGTCTTCCTCGTCATACCCTCTCCATTGTTATTGCTAGCTTCAATAGATTCAGACCTCCCTCAGTCTTCCTCTTCATACCCTCTCCATTGTTATTGCTAGCTTCAATAGATTCAGACCTCCCTCAGTCTTCCTCGTCATACCCTCTCCATTGTTATTGCTAGCTTCAATAGATTCAGACCTCCCTCAGTCTTCCTCGTCATACCCTCTCCATTGTTATTGCTAGCTTCAATAGATTCAGACCTCCCTCAGTCTTCCTCGTCATACCCTCTCCATTGTTATTGCTAGCTTCAATAGATTCAGACCTCCCTCAGTCTTCCTCGTCATACCCTCTCCATTGTTATTGCTAGCTTCAATAGATTCAGACCTCCCTCAGTCTTCCTCTTCATACCCTCTCCATTGTTATTGCTAGCTTCAATAGATTCAGACCTCCCTCAGTCTTCCTCGTCATACCCTCTCCATTGTTATTGTTAGCTTCAATAGATTCAGACCTCCCTCAGTCTTCCTCGTCATACCTTCTCCATTGTTATTGTTAGCTTCAATAGATTCAGACCTCCCTCAGTCTTCCTCGTCATACCTTCTCCATTGTTATTGCTAGCTTCAATAGATTCAGACCTCCCTCAGTCTTCCTCGTCATACCCTCTCCATTGTTATTGCTAGCTTCAATAGATTCAGACCTCCCTCAGTCTTCCTCTTCATACCCTCGCCATTGTTATTGCTAGCTTCAATAGATTCAGACCTCCCTCAGTCTTCCTCGTCATACCCTCTCCATTGTTATTGCTAGCTTCAATAGATTCAGACCTCCCTCAGTCTTCCTCTTCATACCCTCTCCATTGTTATTGCTAGCTTCAATAGATTCAAACCTCCCTCAGTCTTCCTCTTCATACCCTCTCCATTGTTATTGCTAGCTTCAATAGATTCAGACCTCCCTCAGTCTTCCTCGTCATACCCTCTCCATTGTTATTGCTAGCTTCAATAGATTCAAACCTCCCTCAGTCTTCCTCTTCATACCCTCTCCATTGTTATTGCTAGCTTCAATAGATTCAAACCTCCCTCAGTCTTCCTCTTCATACCCTCTCCATTGTTATTGCTAGCTTCAATAGATTCAAACCTCCCTCAGTCTTTTCAACCTCCTCTCACTTTCAAATCAAATCACATTTTATTGGTCACATGCACATGGTTAGCAAATGTTATTGAGAGTGCGGTGTAGGGAAATGCTTTCCCTCTCATTTTGTATTTATTAAGGATCCCCATTGGCTGTTGCCAAGGCAACAGCTACTCTTCCTGGGGCCCAAACACATTAAAGCACTTACATATAAACCATAATATAAAACAGTACATCATAAAACACGATCACACCACTACATATCTACAATACAAAATGTGTAATACCAACCATACAACTATATTACAATGTACGTGTGTGTAGAGTGAATGTGCTAGCGTGTGCGTGTGTCTGTATCTTTGTGTGTGTCTCTTCACAAGCCCCGCTGTTCCATAAGGTGTATGTTTACCTGCTTTCTTAAAATCTGATTCTACTGCTTGCATCAGTTACCTGATGTGGAATAGAGTTCCATGTAGTCATGGCTCTATGTAGTACTGTGGAATAGAGTTCCATGTAGTCATGGCTCTATGTAGTACTGTGGAATAGAGTTCCATGTAGTCATGGCTCTATGTAGTACTGTGGAATAGAGTTCCATGTAGTCATGGCTCTATGTAGTACTGTGGAATAGAGTTCCATGTAGTCATGGCTCTATGTAGTACTGTGCGCCTCCCATAGTCTGTTCTGGACTTGGGGACTGTGAAGAGACCTCTGGTGGCATGTCTTGTGGGGTATGTATGGGTGTCTGAGCTGTGTGTTAGTAGTTTAAACAGACCTCTGGTGGCATGTCTTGTGGGGTATGTATGGGTGTCTGAGCTGTGTGTTAGTAGTTTAAACAGACCTCTGGTGGCATGTCTTGTGGGGTATGTATGGGTGTCTGAGCTGTGTGTTAGTAGTTTAGACAGACCTCTGGTGGCATGTCTTGTGGGGTATGCATGGGTGTCAGAGCTGTGTGTTAGTAGTTTAGACAGACCTCTGGTGGCATGTCTTGTGGGGTATGCATGGGTGTCCGAGCTGTGTGTTAGTAGTTTAGACAGACCTCTGGTGGCATGTCTTGTGGGGTATGCATGGGTGTCCGAGCTGTGTGTTAGTAGTTTAGACAGACCTCTGGTGGCATGTCTTGTGGGGTATGCATGGGTGTCCGAGCTGTGTGCTAGTAGTTTAGACAGACAGCTCGGTACCTTCAGCTTGTCAACACTTCTTTCAAAAACAAGTAGTGATGAAGTCAATCTCTCTTCCACTTTGAACCAGGAGAGATTGACATGTATGTCATTAATGTTAGCTCTCCGTGTACTTTTAAGGGCCAGCCGGGCTGCCCGGTACTGAGACAATTGTAATTTTCCAAAGTCTCTCTTTGTGGCACCTTGACCACACTGCTGAACAGTAGTCCAGGTGCGACAAAACTATGGCCTGTAGGACCTGCCTTGTTGATAGTGTTGTTACATCAAATTGTATTGATCACATACACGTGTTTAGCAGATGCTATTGCGGGTGTAGCGAAATGCTTGTGTTCCTAGCTCCCAACAATGCAGTAATATCTAACAATACACACACATCTAAAGTAAAGGAAGGGAATTAAGAATACATAAATATTTAGACGATCAATGTCAGAATCTTAAGAAGACAGAGGAGCTCTTTATTATGGACAGACTTCTCCCCATTTTAGCTACTGTTGTATCAATATGTTTTGACCATGACAGTTTTACAATCCAGGGTTACTCCAAGCAGTTTAGTCACCTCAACTTGCTCAACTTCCACATTATTCATTACGAGTTTTAGTTGAGGTTTAAGGTTTAGTGAGTGATTTGTCCCATATACAACGCTTTTAGTTTTGGAAATATTTAGGACAAATGTATTCCTTGCCACCCATTCTGGACCTAACTGCAGCTCTTCGTTAAGTTTTGCTGTCATTTCAGTCGCTGTAGTAACTGACGTGTATAGTGTTGAGTCATCCGCATACATAGACACACTGGCTTTACTCAAAGCCAGTAGCTTGTCATTAGTAAAGATTGAAAAATGAAAAGGGCCTAAACAGCTACCCTGGGGAACTCCTGATTCTAACTGGATGATATTTGAGAGACTTCCATTAAAGAACATCCTCTGTGTTCTGTTGGACAAGTAACTCTTTATCCACATTATAGCAGACGGTGTAAAGCCGTAACACATACGTTTTTCCAGCAGCAGCAGACTAATGTCAAAACAACCCCTACAATCTTTTTATCATAATTTTTTTCCAGCCAATCATCAGTCATTTGTGTAAGTGTTGTGCTTGTTGAATGTCCTTTCCTATAAGCATGCTGAAAGTCTGTTGTCAATTTGTTCACTGTGAAATAGCATTGTATCTGGTCAAACACAATTTTTTCCAGAAGTTTACTAAGGGTTGGTAACCGGCTGATTGGTCGATTATTTGAGCCAGTAAAGGGGGCTTTACTTTTCTTGGGTAGCGGAATTATTTCAGCTTCCCTCCAGGCCTGAGGGCACACACTCTCTAGTAGTCTTAAATTGAAGATGTGGCAAATAGGAGTGGCAATATCATCTGCTATTATCCTCAGTAATTTCCCATCTAGATTGTCAGACCCCGGTGGCTTGTCATTGTTGATAGACAACAGTATTTTTTTCACCTCTTCCACACTCACTTTACGGAATTCAAAAGTACAATTGTTGTCTTTCATAATTTGGTCAGATATACTTGGATGTGTAGTGTCAGTGTTTGTTGCTGGCATGTCATGCCTAAGTGTGCTTATCTTACCAATGAAAAATTAATTAAAGTAGTTGGCGATATCAGTGGGTTTTGTGATGAATGAGCCATCTGATTCAATGAATGATGGAGCAGAGTTTGCCTTTTTTTTCACAAATGTTAATTTAAGGTGCTCCAAAGCTTTTTACTGTCATTCTTTATATAATTTCTCTTTGTTTCATAGTATAGTTTATTTTTATTTCGTTTAGTCACATGATTTCTTAATTTGCAGTACTTTTGCCAATCGGTTGGGCTGCCAGTCTTATTTGCCAGACGTTTCTCAACCGTACCATTTTTAAATTCCTCATCAATCCAATGAGATTTAACAGTTTTTACCGTCATTTTCTTAACTGGTGCTTATTAGTAACTGGAATAAGCAAATTTCATAAATGTGTCAAGTGCAGCGTCTGGTTGCTCCTCATTACACACCACAGACCAGCAGCGTCTGGTTGCTCGTCATTACACACCACAGACCAGCAAATATTCTTTACATCATCAACATATGAATAACTACAAAACTTATTGTGTGACCTCTTATACACTATATTAGGCCCAACCTTTGGAACGTTTGTTTTTCCTAGATATGGCTACTGTATTGGGGGATCACTACATCCTATGCATTTGAATACTGCTTTAAAGCAATCCTCCTCCCGTAATCAATTACTCGACTTCTTCTGAAAATATTCAAGCCGAAATCTGTTGTTAGCCTCTTCGAGAGACATGCTAAGCCCTGTACTCCCTCTACTTACAGCACTTTGCTTCGCCTCCTAACTATGACCGTAGCACAGCTGTGCTAAAAAAGTTGTTTAGCTCGCCCTCTCGTGTTCAATTGCTTTGGTATTACAGGCTGTAGGGCTGTATAGAGGTATAGGGCTGTAGGGCTGTATAGAGGTATAGGGCTGTAGGACTGTATAGAGGTATAGGGCTGTAGGACTGTATAGAGGTATAGGGCTGTAGGGCTGTATAGAGGTATAGGACTGTATAGGGGTATAGGGCTGTATAGAGGTGTAGGGCTGTATAGAGGTATAGGACTGTATAGGGGTATAGGACTGTAGGACTGTATAGGGATATAGGACTGTATAGGGGTATAGGGCTGTAGGACTGTATAGAGGTATAGGGCTGTAGGGCTGTATAGAGGTATAGGACTGTATAGGGGTATAGGACTGTATAGGGGTATAGGACTGTAGGACTGTATAGGGATATAGGACTGTATAGGGGTATAGGACTGTAGGACTGTATAGGGATATAGGACTGTATAGGGGTATAGGACTGTAGGACTGTATAGGGATATAGGACTGTATAGGGGTATAGGACTGTAGGACTGTATAGGGATATAGGACTGTATAGGGGTATAGGACTGTAGGACTGTATAGGGATATAGGACTGTATAGGGGTATAGGACTGTAGGACTGTATAGGGATATAGGACTGTATAGGGGTATAGGACTGTAGGACTGTATAGAGGTATAGGGCTGTAGGACTGTATAGGGATATAGGACTGTATAGGGGTATAGGAATATAGGACTGTAGGACTGTATAGAGGTATAGGGCTGTAGGACTGTATAGGGATATAGGACTGTATAGGGATATAGGACTGTATAGGGATATAGGACTGTATAGGGGTGTAGGACTGTATAGAGGTATAGGGCTGTATAGGGATATAGGACTGTATAGGGATATAGGACTGTATAGGGGTGTAGGACTGTATAGAGGTATAGGGCTGTATAGGGATATAGGACTGTATAGGGATATAGGATTGTATAGGGGTGTAGGACTGTATAGAGGTATAGGGCTGTATAGGGGTGTAGGACTGTATAGAGGTATAGGGCTGTATATGGATATAGGACTGTATAGGGCTGTAGGACTGTATAGGGCTGTAGGACTGTATAGGGCTGTAGGACGGTAGGACTGTATAGGGGTATGGGGCTGTATAGGGGTATAGTGCTATATAGGGATATAGGACTGTATAGGGCTGTAGGACTGTATAGGGCTGTATAGGGGTATTGGGCTGTATAAGGGTATAGTGCTATATAGAGGTATATGGCTGTATAGGGCTGTATAGGGGTATAGTGCTATATAGGGATATAGGGCTGTATAGGGCTATAGGGCTGTATAGGACCATAGGGCTGTATAGAACCGTAGGGCTGTATAGGACCGTAGGGCTGTATAGAACCGGACGGCTGTATAGGGCTGTATAGAACCGTAAGGCTGTATAGAACCGTAGGGCTGTATAGGGCTGTATAGAACCGTAGGGCTGTATAGAACCGTAAGGCTGTATAGAACCGTAGGGCTGTATAGGGCTGTATAGAACCGTAGGGCTGTATAGAACCGTAAGGCTGTATAGAACCGTAGGGCTGTATAGGGCTGTATAGAACCGTAGGGCTGTATAGGGCCGTAGGGCTGTATAGGACTAAAACAAAATGGCTTTTGGTCTTATAATAAGACCAGGTTTGAAACAGATGCACTGTGTGGACATCACACTGTGCTGAACAGTCCAGAGCAGTGGGATGGCCACGGCAGCACAGTGGGGTCGGTTTGAATTTCAGCAGTATTAAAGGGATAGTTCATTTGAAATATAAAATACACATTTCTTTCCTTACCCTGAAAGCAGTGTGTGGACAAGGAGAGACTGCAATATGTACCAGTATTAACTACCTACAAACATCCTACTGTATGTTACCTGAAGTCTTTTCTCACATAAAATCATAGGAATTGTTAACTGAGAAACTCTTTTCATTTCATCCCTCGCTCCAGATGAACTGCTGGGATATTCCGGAGATTTTGGGAGTGGCGTGGGATGGGAGGATGAGGAAGAGAAGGAGGAGAACGGAGAAGAGGCGGAGGAGGAGGAAGAGGAAGAGGGGGAGGCAGACGACGGAGGATACATCTGGTAGAAACTGAACCCAAACGGAGAACCTGGTCAGGATGGATCCACTGGCCTACAACTACAGGGATGATGGCTGAGGCTTGCATCCCAAATGGCACCCTATTCCCTATGTAGTGCACTACTTTTGACCAGGTCTCATAGGGACACCCATAGGGATCTGTCAAAAGTAGTGCACTATATAGGAGTGTAGGGTTTCATTTGGGATGCCAGCATCTTTGTCTCCTAACAGCAAAAGATTTGGGGATTTCGGGGCATGGAATTCTGTCTCTATTGTTGCCGTGTGGATCTGGGGAGTGGGAGGTGGGGGGGTACAGTGGTGAGATTGCTAGTTTTTGTCTTAAATATGTGAATTATTGCTTCATTCTTTTCTGTTTTGTAAGCAAGAGAGCGTTCTGTTTCACCATAGAGAACTATCATCTGATAATCTGGCCATCAAAATGTTACTGTCAGAAATGCATCTAGTATCATACATTTATGTTCCATTGTGAACAATTGCTTGAATATTGAAATCGCAGATCTGCTAAAAATGGAACGGATTGAGACCTGAGACGGTGGGAAAGGGTTCACTATTTACCTGGTTATGTTGTCAAAATCAGAGTTGCTGCGTATATAAATCCTGTAGCTATGATCTATGAAGCAGGACAACGAGACTAGACTACTCTGGTTATATCCCAAATGGAACACTGTTCCCTTTTATAGTGTACAGCTTTTTAATCAGGGCCCATAAAGCTCTGATCTAAAGTCGTGCACTATGCAGGGATTAGGGAGCCACTTGGGATGTAAGCCTCTCTTTTAGAGGGTGATTCCACTACTGAGAGAAATTATTATTTTTCTCTTAAAGGTTTCTTAACGGAGCATATTTCTCGGTTCGATTTTTATTTTTAATTTGTTTTATTTCACCTTCATTTAAACAGGTAGGCTAGTTGAGAACATGTTCTTGACGCGGATGTCGTCAAAGTAATGTTGCTCATTGGATCATTTGTGAAAATGACCGTGTTTTCGTGCATTATGTAGGTAAATTCAGGACTGACAAACAGGCTTGTTATGAAGGAAGGCTTTTGTGCTACTTTATTGCTAAAAGGAACACTGATGTACACGGCTCTCGGCGGTTTATAAACCTTTAAAATACTATATATATATCGATTAACATAGACACAATAACTACTAATATCTCTTATGAAACTGCTATGGGAACTTTGTTACTTATTGAGTTATTTCAACTCAAAACTTGTAGAATGTATATTACTTGTCCCATCAACCTACACCACCAAGGGTAACATCCCAAATGACACCCTATGCCCTATATAGTGCACTACTTTCTATCCAGGGCTCATACAGACTCTCTGGTCCAAAGTAGTGTACTATATAGGGAATGGTATTCCATTTGGGATGCACACTACCTTATCCAATGGGAACTCTGTAAATCACTTCAAAGAATGGTGTCAGTCGATGTTCTATTCTCAGTCTTTATTTTGGTGTTCATAAAACAACGCGTATATGCTACTTGAAGTTCTGTGTGTATACTTGAAATCTCACCGTTAGATGGTTTATCTACGAGTATATTGTTGCCATTATTATTCCATCACTTCAGTTGTTTTTAGTATGTGGCATGTTATAGTGAACATGAATGTACTTCTCCTAGGCTGAGCACTTTACTATTAAAGGCATTGGGGCCCCCAAAAAACCTCTTGCATTTCCAGTACTACTTTACAAACAGCAACTCTCCTGCAAGATTTGGGAGGTAAATCTCTGAATCCTTTCTGGCGTTGACTTCTGTTGAATAGTTAGAAATATAGTGATGTGTACTTGTATGTGATCCACAAAATGACTGACGATGGAGAGTTTAAAAACAAACCCAACGTACATGGACAATTATAGGATCCTTTATTGCCGAGTCCCTGTCACCTAAAATGGCCGTTTATGTCAGAGCTGAACGTGGAGACAGGTTTTCATTTCATTGGTCCTAAACTGCCTCCCGGCGTCAGGAAATGAAACTGCACTCTCAACAGTATCGACCCTAGCTCAGTGGTCCCGACCCTGGCTCAGTGGTCCCGACCATCGGTCATAATCCCGACCCTAGCTCAGTGGTCCCGACCCTAGCTCAGTGGTCCCGACCATAGCTCAGTGATGTTGACCCTAGCTCAGTGGTCCCGACCCTAGCTCAGTGGTCCCGACCCTAGCTCAGTGGTCCCGACCCTAGCTCAGTGGTCCCGACCCTAGCTCAGTGGTACCGACCCTAGCTCAGTGGTACCGACCCTAGCTCAGTGGTCCCGAACCTAGCTCAGTGGTCCCGACCCTAGCTCAGTGGTCTCGACCATAGCTCAGTGGTCTCGACCATAGCTCAGTGGTCTCGACCCTAGCTCAGTGGTCCCGACCCTAGCTCAGTGGTCCCGACCCTAGCTCAGTGGTCCCGACCCTAGCTCAGTGGTCCTGACCCTGTTGTCCTTGTGGCGCGACCGGCAGAAGAGGACACCACTCTGGAAGCAGATCAATAATGTAGGCCTACAGGCTCAAAGTGACATTTGCCACCTTTGTCTGCATCCCAAATGGTCACTTTATAAAGAATAGGGTGCCATTTGGGACTCATACTCTGATATAAAACCTAAAGGAGACTGAGCTACATCACCAACAATACTATGATATACAACCTAAAGGTGACTGAGCTACAGCACCAACAGTACTATGATATAAACCTAAAGGAGACTGAGCTACATCACCAACAATACTATGATATAAAACCTAAAGGAGACTGAGCTACATCACCAACAATACTATGATATACAACCTAAAGGTGACTGAGCTACAGCACCAACAGTACTATGATATAAACCTAAAGGAGACCGAGCTACATCAACAATACTCTGTTGTAAAACCTAAAGACCGAGATACCAACAACACTCTGATATAAACCTAAAGGAGACTGAGCTACATCACCAACAATACTCTGATATAAACCTAAAGGAGACTGAGCTACATCACCAACAACACTCTGATATAAACCTAAAGGAGACTAAGCTACATCACCAACAATACTCTGATATAAACCTAAAGGAGACTGAGCTACATCACCAACAACACTCTGATATAAACCTAAAGGAGACTGAGCTACATCACCAACAATACTCTGATATAAACCTAAAGGAGACTGAGCTACATCACCAACAACACTCTGATATAAACCTAAAGGAGACTGAGCTACATCACCAACAATACTCTGATATAAACCTAAAGGAGACTGAGCTACATCAACAACACTCTGATATAAACCTAAAGGAGACTGAGCTACAGCATCAACAATACTCTGATATAAAACCTAAAGGAGACTGAGCTACATCACCAACAATACTCTGATATAAACCTAAAGGAGACTGAGCTACATCAACAACACTCTGATATAAACCTAAAGGAGACTGAGCTACAGCACCAACAATACTCTGATATAAACCTAAAGGAGACTGAGCTACAGCACCAACAACACTCTGATATAAACCTAAAGGAGACTGAGCTACATCACCAACAATACTCAAAAATAATAAAACCTAAAAGGAGAGGGTAGAGATATGCTATGATGCACTCTTTGGAAGTTGCTTGATAACAGCCCTGTACCGAAGATTATATTTAGAGTTAATGGCGCAGTATTTGCAAATACTGCTCATCTCAAACATACTTTATTATCACACGTAGATTAGAAGTGTGGATGTGTAGCATTTGCAATTTAATCTTTACAGCCTTATAACAAAACATGACAAGTGAGGAATGATTGTTAAAAATATTTATGGAATTTCTCACGTTAAAATGATCCGAGTTATCATAAGTACATCCAGTAATAATGTCTATGTGCCAAATGGCAACCTATACTTTATAGTGCACTACATTGGACCGGGGTCAAATAGGGCTTTGGTCAAAAGTAGTGCACTATGTAGGTAATAGGGTGTTATTTGGGATGCAACCTGCGTGTTTTGTCAGCTCCGGGATAATGAATTGTACAAAGAAAGAGACCATCTCCATTTTACATTATTTACAATGAATACTGAAACGCTAATGGTACTCAATAGTCAAATACTGATATGCAGCGTTGGGAGTCAGTTTCATTTAAATTCAGGTAGGAAACTGAAACTCCAATTACATTTTTCCCTCATTAAAAAGCTTTGAGAATAAATGCGAATATCAGTTTAAGTTCCTGAATTGAAATGGAACTGAGCCCAAGGCTGGCTGATATAAAGGCTGTTATTCCCAGAGATTCAGAGCTACAGACGTACTCTCATATCATTGTACTGATAGTCAAGGAGTACCTGCAGCATTTCAACCACAGATTTGTCTGAATCACAAAGCCAATACTTCACATCACAGACATCATAAATCATTTCAATAAATGACCTACACAGCAGACAGGAAATGTGACAAGTACATGATCAAAAGGCTGAATCAGACTGCCGAAACATCCCCCCTCTATTTAAACTATAAGGCAGTATTAGCCTACGTGGCTGGAAGTACCGGTTCCCATTAGTTCATTCTGATAATAAATAATAAATCAAATAAAATGTCAGTGATGGCCATTTCAGATTCAAATTAAATTGACATCAAGATAATAAGAAATGTTGCAAATGACAGAGGCTTAGAATGACAAAGAAGATTTACTAGTAGGCCTAGAAATTAGAGGTCGACCGATTAATCGGAATGGCCGATTAATTAGGGACGATTTCAAGTTTCAGATTGTTATGAAAATCGGTATTTTTGGGCGCCGATTTGCCGATTAAAAAAATAAAATAAAAAAAGTAGACCTTTATTTAACTAGGCAAGTCAGTTTAAGAACACATTCTTATTTTCAATGACGGCCTAGAAACGGTGGGTTAACTGCCTTGTTCAGGGGCAGAACGACAGATTTTCACCTGTCAGCTCGGGGGATCCAATCTTGCAACCTTACAGTTGACTAGTCCAACGCAATAACGACCTGCCTCCACAAGGAGACTGCCTGTTATGCGAATGCAGTAAGCCAGGGTAAGTTGCTAGCTAGCATTAAACTTATCTTGTAAAAAACAATCAATCATAATCACTAGTTAACTACACATGGTTGATATTACTAGATATCTAGTATATATAATCTGACTGAGCATACAAGCATACAAGTATCTAAGTATCTGACTGAGTGGTGATAGGCAGAAGCAGGCGTGTAGACATTCATTCAAACAGCATACTCGTGCGTTTTGCCAGCAGCTCTTCGTTGTGCGTCAAGCATTGCGCTGTTTATGACTTCAAGCCTATCAACTCCCGAGATGAGGCTGGTGTAACCGATGTGAAATGGCTAGCTAGTTAGCGCGCGCTAATAGCGTTTCAAACGTCACTCGCTCTGAGACTTCTAGTAGTTGTTCCCCTTGCTCTGCGTGGGTAACGCTGCTTCGAGGGTGGCTGTTGTCGTTGTGTTGCTGGTTCGAGCCCAGGGAGGAGCGAGGAGAGGGACGGAAGCTATACTGTTACACTGGCAATGCTAAAGTGCCTATAAGAACATCCAATAGTCAAAGGTTAATGAAATACAAATGGTAGAGAGAGAAATAGTCCTATAATTCCTATAAAAACTACAACCTAAAACTTCTTACCTTGGAATATTGAAGACTCATGTTAAAAGGAACCACCAGCTTTCATATGTTCTCATGTTCTCAGCAAGGAACTGAAACGTTAGCTTTCTTACATGGCACATATTGCACTTTTACTTTCTTCTCCAACACTTTGTTTTTGCATTATTTAAACCAAATTGAACATGTTTCATTATTTACTTGAGGCTAAATTGATTTTATTGATGTATTATATTAAGTTAAAATAAGTGTTAATTCAGTATTGTTGTAATTGTCATTATTACAAAAATACTTTTTATTTTATTTTTATAAATCGGCCGATTAATCGGTATCGGCTTTTTTGGTCCTCCAATAATCGGTATCGGCATTGAAAAATCATAATCAGTCGACCTCTACTAGAAATATCTGGGACGTGTTCATTTTAGGGCCTGCAACGGAAAACATTTTAAAACATTTTGCAACTGAAAACAAAAATGAGTGTGCCCATTGTCCAAGTGCCGTTTCAGTCCATTTTCATCCGTTTGGTGCCTAATGAACACGACCCAGGTCTGCGACCAGGAAAGGGCATGGACCAAGAGCCCTATTCAAACTGGTGCCCAGGCTATCTGGTGTTTCCTTGAGTAGTACGTCACTCAAAGCATGCAAGTGGGATTTATTTTTTAAACCAGCCTTGATCGAATAGGGCCCAAATATCTATTTTTTTAACCAGACTTGATTGAAAAAGGGACCAATATATGTGTTTTTAAACCAGACTTGATTGAATAGGGCCCAAATATCTATTTTTAAACCAGACTTGATTGAAAAAGGGACCAATATATGTGTTTTTAAACCAGACTTGATTGAAAAAGGGACCAATATCCATATTTTTCAACGAAACCTCTGCCAGAGCTGTGTTAGTAGAGTAGCATAGCCTTTTTTTGTTAAGATTAGCATTGCAGTGGCCACTGATGGTCATTCCGCTTTATTGCTGCATACCATGGAATGATGGCAATGGCGGTCTCTTGTTCTGGCCTGTTACAACGTACCTGCATATCATGGCACTATAGCCATTCATTCATTAAACTGTAGTAGGACAAACATTACATCACCTACTATAACCCCTCCCCCCCCAGGTCTATTATGTGTAAACATCCCAAAGTCACTTGCAAAATAGTTTGCATACGTCTTTGGCTGAGTGCATTGAAGGCAATAGCTGCGTGGACCATTACAATTGATCTCAAACCCCCGGGATGCGTACCAAATGTCAACCCTATTCCCTATTTAGTGCACTACTTTTGACCAGTGTTGGCACCCTATTCCCTATTTAGTGCACTACTTTTGATCAGGGTTGGCACCCTATTTCCTATTTAGTGCACTACTTTGGATCAGGGTTGGCACCCTATTCCCTATTTAGTGCACTACTTTTGATCAGGGTTGGCACCCTATTCCCTATTTAGTGCGCTACTTTTGACCGGGGGGTAGGGGGGGCATAGAAAGTATGGGTTCTCTGAAGTAGTGCACTATATAGTCAATAGGCTGCCATTTGGGATATACACGCCATGTATAGAAACAGAATCAGGTCAAATGGACTCCGCCCCTAAACTTTAGATGACGTTCTATTCGATGCGATTGGAACTTGGGTCTGTTGGAATAATCCTGCTCAGTCTATCTATCCTCTTTCATGTCCTCTTAGTGATAAGAACATCTTATTCTAGGTAGGACTGCTATGTACAAGCATTTGTACCGCCACCATTCACATAAATATCCTTATCATTTATAATCTATTTCATTTAAAAACCGCTTGGTCCTTCATTTTTCAGAAATAATTTAAAAAGTTCACAGTATACCTTATAAAAGGTTCTACATTGGTACATCTGCCGTATACTGTAGCTTGAATTGCAGCTATGATCAAATATGTTGGGGTAGAATCGGATACTCTAATTTTACATGCCAGAGAACGGGTCGACGTTATACTTAACTAATGGACTTACACGCAAACCCATCTTGAATCTTGTGACCATGAACCACTTTTAAAAGTTTGCATAGATAGAAACCTTTAAAACTGACCAATTAATGCTGAAATTGACAGATGTACTCAATCAGAAAGCTGATTATTGGGAGCTTCACATCTTTCCACATGGGGTTGGGGGGGGGGGGGGACGATATGGGCCATTTCATTTGATAGCTTATCCTCTTCATTCCCCCCAGAAAGATGGGAGTCCGTTTAGTAAAAGAACCGCTGCCTAGATGTCAGTCGATGTATTGTGCCAGCCACCTGAAGCCATCTCCATAGCCCTGCTTCTTCAGGACACTGCACATGAAAATCTCCAGAGGTCGTGCCTGCAGATCCTTCAACGACACGTTACCCTGGACAAGAACAACAGGAACAAGCTGTTATAAAAGACCACTCCAGCAACTTCACCTTTTTTTCTGCTGAAAAACATTATCCCAAGTCTAAATATAGTAATGTACACACACTTAAGGTTAAATTAAATAAGAATAAGAATGTTTTACCCACTTGTGCCATGTCATACAGAGCATTCAGAAACTATTCAGACACCTTGACTTTTTCCACATTGTTAGGTTACAGCCTTATTCTAAAATGTATTCAATTATTTATTTTCCTCAGGTTTAAACATTTTTGCAAATTTATATAAAAATAATACAAATAATAAACGTATTTCCATAAGTATTCAGACCCTTTGTTATGAGACTCGGAAATTGAGCTCAGGTGCATCCTGTTTCCATTGATCATCCTTGAGATGTTTCTACAACTTGATTGGAGTTCACCTGTAGTAAATTCGATGGATTGGACAGGATTTGGAAAGACACACACCTGTCTATATAAAGGTCCCACAGTTGACAGTGCATGTCAGAGAAAAAAAACCAAGCCATGAGTTTGAAGGAATTATCCGTAGAGCTCCGAGACAGGATTGTGTCGAGGCACAGATCTGGGGAAGGGTACCAAAAAATGTCTGCAGCATTGAAGGTCCCCAAGAACACAGTGGCCACCATCATTCGTAAATGGAAGAAGTTTGGAACCACCAAGACTCTTCCCAGAGCTGGCCATCCAGGCAAAACTGAGCAATCAGGGGAGAAGGGCCTCGGTCAGGGAGGTGACCAAGAACCCAATGGTTACTCTGACTGAGCTCCAGAGTTCCTCTGTGGAGAAGGGAGAACCTTCCAGAAGGACAACCATCTCTGCAGCACTCCACCAATGAGGCTTTTATGGCAGAGTGGCCAGAAGGATGCCAGTCCTCAGTAAAAGGCACATGACAGCCCGCTTAGAGTTTGCCAAAAGGCACCTAAAGAGACTGACCATGAGAAACAAGATTCTCTGGTCTGATGAAACCAAGATTGAACTCTTTGGCCTGAATGCCAAGCGTCACGTCTGGAGGAAAACTGGCACCATCCCTATGGTGAAGCATGGTGGTGGCAGCATCAAACACCAAATTCAGGTGTGCCAAGCTTGTAATGTCATATCCAAGAAGACTGGAGGCTGTGATCACTGATTCAACAAAGTACTGAGTAAAGGGTCTGAATACTTATACTTAAAAAAAAAATATATATATATATATATATATATATATATGAATTTGCCCAAATTTCTAAAAACCTGTTTTTGCTTTTGTCATTATATGGTATTGTGTGTAGCTTGATGAGGAAAGGCTCAGTGGAAGTGTGGAAAAATGTTGAGTGGTCTGAATAACTTCCGAAGGGCACTGTGCCCGGACCACCTATTGAGATGGGGCTTTTGTTAAGTAAATCAGGTGATAAATGAGGTGAAAATAGACCGGAGTACCACTAACATTTTCTACAGCATATCTAAAGAACGTGAATACTGTACCACACACACACACATTCAGATACACACACACACACACGTTAGTTGTGTTACACACTCATCTGAAATGGACTTTAAAAAAAACGATAATGATAATATAATAATGATACAATACTAATAATAATGATACAATAATAATAATGATGATACAAATTCCATAGGCTACATCTCTACGCTTACCTTTCCAGTGCATTGTCCATCGAGAACGAACGCCTCTCTCAGTCCCCCTTCACTGATGGCTTCAGGACGGTCTATCTTGTTACCCAGGACCAGCACAGGCACAGAGAGGATGGTCTCATCTGCTAAGAGAGCCTGAACACACACACACACACACACACACACACACACACACACACAGGAAAGAGGTTGAGTAATGAGACAGATGGGACAGTGAGAATGTTTGTTGTGTGTCCTGGTGTAACCTGCCTCAACTGGGCTGCCTCAACACGTGGGTTTTGTGTATGCATTTTTCACAATGAATGTTGATAAATTAGGCCCATTGTGTGCAGTGGAAATGACTTACATCAAGTTCGATCTTGGATTCTGTAAGGCGTTCGTGGTCGGCACAGTCAACCAGAAAGACAACTCCATTGATAGCCGGCAGGTAGTTCTTCCAAACTCTTCTAGCTGTGAAAGAGACAGAAGATGTAGCACATGAGGTAATGTGTCAAGATGCTGACCAAACCCTAGAAAGACATGATGTAATGAGTCAAGATGCTGAACAAACCCTAGAAAGACGCAGTGTCCAACTTAGTTAGGCCGAACTCTTACCTTGTACGTGGCCGCCCAGATCAAACGTGGTGAATGTCATTCCAGCTATCGTCAACTCTTCCGATGCTTCAGGGAGAAACAAAACACATTTTAAAAAAACGACTGACATTGTGTTCACTGCCGTTATTGGGACGTAAAAACAACACAATGAAGTAGTTTGAGATGATGTTGCCTACTTGGATGCAACGTGGGCACATGCTGTCCAAGTCGGTCATCTTTCAGCATATGCAGCAGGGTTGTTTTACCAGCATTATCCAACCCCAGGAAAACCAACTTTCCAGATTTTTTGTACAACCCTGGGAAAGTACATTGACAAGTTAATTCAACTTTTTGAGTTGTAAAAACACACCACCACTCATTGTGACGTGCAGTACTATACTGATCAGGGTGGGTATAATGTGTGGAACGTTCCAACAGGAATCTGTTCCAAAAACTTTGTAAAATAACAAGGATGCCCACAAACAACGTATATAAAGTTGTATAGCGGCAGAATACGATACCGGGTAGAGAGGGTGGGATATTTTGTTACGTTTTTCACTCACCGCGTTTATTATGCAAAATGTCTGTCCTCACTCTGGTAGCCTACGGACAAACATTAAGAATAAGCTACCTGGTGAGTTGATGCCTAATTCGGCAGCTAGTTAGCCAGGTGAATTGATCATGCTACTTGGTATTCGTTGTTTGTGGGCATCCTTGATATTTACAATGTTTTTTGGAATAGATTCTAGGTGGAACGTAACACACATTATACCCACTCTACTGATAATACATCACACCCACTCTACTGATAATACATTATACCCACCCTGCTGATAATACATTACACCCACCCTACTGATAATACATTACACCCACCCTGCCGATAATACATTATACCCACCCTGCTGATAATACATTATACCCACCCTGCTGATAATACATTATACCCACCCTACTGATAATACATTATACCCAACCTACTGACAATACATTATACCCACCCTGCCAATAATACATTATACCCACCCTACCCACCCTGCCGATAATACATTATATCCACCCTGCCGATAATACATTGTACCCAACCTACTGATAATACATTGTACCCAACCTACTGATAATACATTATACCCACCCTGCCCACCCTACTGATAATACATTATATCCACCCTGCCGATAATACATTATACCCACCCTGCCGATAATACATTATACCCACCCTACTGATAATACATTATACCCACCCTGCCCACCCTACTGATAATACATTATACCCACCCTGCTGATAATACATTATACCCACCCTGCTGATAATACATTATACCCACCCTGCTGATAATACATTATACCCACCCTGCTGATAATACATTATACCCACCCTGCTGATAATACATTATACCCACCCTGCTGATAATACATTATACCCACCCTGCTGATAGTACATTATACCCACCCTGCTGATAATACATTATACCCACCCTGCTGATAATACATTATACCCACCCTGCTGATAATACATTATACCCACCCTACTGATAATACATTATACCCACCCTGCTGATAATACATTATACCCACCCTGCTGATAATACATTATACCCACCCTGCTGATAATACATTATACCCACCCTGCTGATAATACATTATACCCAACCTACTGATAATACATTATACCCACCCTGTTGATAATACATTATACCCACCCTACTGATAATACATTATACCCACCCTACTGATAATACATTATACCCACCCTGCTGATAATACATTATACCCACCCTGCTGATAATACATTATACCCACCCTGCCGATAATACATTATACCCACCCTGCTGATAATACATTATACCCACCCTGCTGATAATACATTATACCCACCCTGCCGATAATACATTATACCCACCCTGCCCACCCTACCGATAATACATTATACCCACCCTACTGATAATACATCACACCCACCCTGCCAATAATACATTATACCCACCCTGCCAATAATACATTATACCCACCCTGCTGATAATACATTATACCCACCCTGTTGATAATACATTATACCCACCCTGCTGATAATATATTTGAAGTCATTGGCGTGAAATCAGAGATTACCTAAAAACTGTAGCACACCACTAAAGCCTCTGTAGAGCCAATCAAAGAGGAATGACATTTCACTGGTCTTTGCCTAAGAAAGAAAACAATCGGGAAGTTAGCTAGCTAGTTAGCACACTGACAACTTGTCAAGACGGGATCAACTTGTCTCACTGGATCAGCAGTATTTTTTACATTTGCATCATGACTATATTGATAGCTACAGGCTCTCTTCACACAAATGCACGTGCTACTGCTACTAGCCAGCTTTAGGTTTGTCAACAACAATTACAAGTATTTTCTTATCCTAGCATGCTATTAGTTAGCACCAGCTGATCGCTAACTTAGCTTGCTATCTCGGCTACGTGGCTATCAGCTTATCTGAAATCCTGGCCTCATGTGGACTAAGGACTCTTAAGACAGACAGACAGCTCTCCCTTTCGAAGTAAATGTATGACGGAACACACGTAACCTTATGTAACTATATAAATGACTGAATATTTGTAATAAAGCTACCAAAAGCTTACCTGTCGACAATGACAGCTTTGGTTAGACTGTTTTTGCGGATTCGATCAACGAACAGCTGATTGTATTGTTCTTCGACGTGACTTCGGGAACTTCCTAACCACCCCGGTGGCGCAATAGCGCCGCCTGCTGTGCGGGAGTATATTGCATTGTTTTGTATTTATTTATTTTATTTCACCTTTATTTAACCAGGTAGGCAAGTTGAGAACAAGTTCTCATTTACAATTGCGACCTGGCCAAGAGAAAGCAAAGCAGTTAGACACATACAACAACACAGAGTTACACATGGCGTAAAACAAACATACAGTCAATAATACAGTAGAAAAATAAGTCTATATACAATGTGAGCAAATGAGGTGAGGTAGAGGCAAACAAGAAAAGGCCATGGTGGTGAAGTAAATACAATATAGCAAGTAAAACACTGGAATGGTAGATTTGCAGTGGAATAATGTGCAAAGTAGAGATAGAAATAATGGGGTGCAAATAAATAGGGTTTATGGCGTTCACCTTTCACCTACCTTTCCCATAAAATACCTCACATCCTCTGCATTATATCATAGGCATTATATTTAGACATTGCATCTAGTAGCTCCCATCGTTTCCTCTTGGCAGTGGAGGAGTGTTGGATGGAGTGATTCTTCAGCAGTTCTTTTCACGGTGTGATTCCCGGGTAAGAGCCAACTTCAAGGAAACCGATTTTATTCAACACACCGGTTCAAACAGCTTTTCTTCTGTCTGCTATAAGGGCTTGTGTTGTGATGCAGGACCACTAGATACGAGTAAAGACCGTGTTCAGAACCGGAGGAGGGGGATGATGTGCTGATGGTATTTATTTGAAGATTTATGACAATTTTCCGATTTCAGTATCAAACAACATGATGCAAGACACGGCAAACTGCAGAGGTTTATAAAGGACTATAAAGGTCATATAGTTACACATTTGAGAAATATAATAAACATAAAGAACTGGCTTACTTGGTTGAGTACTTGTCATGCTAAGAGGACAAGCATCAATCACAATTCATACTAAAAATGGTTAACTGTAATTATACTACACGTGTTTTCTGTCATTTTCAAGTATAGTCTTCCGTTCAGGTGAGAAAACATTTTGGTCCAATCTGAAGGCTCTTCTTTCTGGGTCAGTTCACTTAGACATAGAACCATTTGTCAACTGAGAAAAGAAGTAGAAAATGTTCCATTGTAAGTGTGAAATCCAACAAAGTTGAATATATAGACATATAGATAACGTATAGAGATATTTAGTAAATAAATCACAGGTGTATTGAATTTAAATAAGATTAATTTCACGTCAAAGCACATACCAATGGAATTAACTAACAAAATAAATACACACCTGCACTTGGAATAGGGTCTTCAGGGCCAAAAACACATGCCTACAAGACAATATCATTATTATCAATATTACTTATCAAGCACACATTAATATTACAGCTAAGCTGTTTTAGTAGGATAAGCCAAATAAGTGAAAGGAACTCACGGCATCAACAACAGCCTTAGCATCAGTAGTGGAACAGCAGAATGGACTGTCTGTGACACAGGTGTTGGTACTGGATCAGAAGAGAAAAACACAAATAGAACTGTTTAATTTGAGAAGAAAGGGATGCCTCTGTAAAATAAAAAATATAACTGTTTTAGTTGAGAAGACTCTGTAAAAACACAAATAGAACTGTTTTAGTTGAGAAGACTCTGTAAAAACACAAATATAACTGTTTTAGTTGAGAAGACTCTGTAAAAACACACATAGAACTGTTTTAGTTGAGAAGACTCTGTAAAAACACAAATAGAACTTTTTTAGTTGAGAAGACTCTGTACAAACACAAATAGAACTGTTTTAGTTGAGAAGACTCTGTAAAAACACAAATAGAACTGTTTTAGTTGAGAAGACTCTGTAAAAACACAAATTGAACTGTTTTAGTTGAGAAGACTCTGTAAAAACACAAATAGAACTGTTTTAGTTGAGAAGACTGTAAAAACACAAATATAACTGTTTTAGTTGAGAAGACTCTGTAAAAACACAAATATAACTTTTTTAGTTGAGAAGACTCTGTACAAACACAAATAGAACTGTTTTAGTTGAGAAGACTCTGTAAAAACACAAATAGAACTGTTTTAGTTGAGAAGACTCTGTAAAAACACAAATTGAACTGTTTTAGTTGAGAAGACTCTGTAAAAACACAAATAGAACTGTCTTAGTTGAGAAGACTGTAAAAACACAAATTGAACTGTTTTAGTTGAGAAGACTATGTACAAACACAAATAGAACTGTTTTAGTTGAGAAGACTGTAAAAACACAAATAGAACTGTTTTAGTTGAGAAGACTCTGTAAAAACACAAATAGAACCGTTTTAGTTGAGAAGACTCTGTAAAAACACAAATAGAACTGTTTTAGTTGAGAAGACTCTGTAAAAACACAAATAGAACTGTTTTAGTAAAAACAAGCCATTGACTGAACTAAACCGTCTTATATTGTTTTATCGTTGTTTGTTTTTACTCGTCTTCGTAGGAATGCATCCGCATCACTGACAGCCTATTGAACAGACGGCCATATTACACAGAGATTGTAAATCTATATCTCAGTCTCACCAGTTCAGTTCTCCAGCGTTGGTCTTTTTGGAGATCAGCGACTTCCAAAACTCGTGAGTTTCCTTGACTGTCTTAAGAGCAAAGTCCTGGAGGGGGGAAGCATGTCAAATGATTCCCTGCATGCTTCAGAAAATAAAACCCTGCATACACCTCCACTATACTACTCTCTGTACTGAGCAGAAAGTACGTTGTGTCCCAAATGGCACCTTAGTCCCTTTATAGTGCACTTCTTTTGACCAGGGCCCATAAAAAGTAGTGCACTATGGGAATCGAGTTCCACCCTTGATATGTTCCATATTTCAATATAAAAAAAAGAGTAACAATGTGTACTTACACTGTAATACACTTTTATGTTATTGTTTTATTGAATTGTGTGTGATTGAGTGTATAAATAGCCTGTCCTATGAGTGATTTAGAGCAGGGATGTCAAGGCATTGTTTTTCGTCCGGAGGGCCGCACTGAAAATCGGTTGTATTTCCACGCCGTCAAAATTAGCCAAAAATGTTCCTCTAACCACAGTGTGAGGAATTTTCCATGCTTCCTGACTGTCTAGTTTTCATTTGGGTGATTATTATCACTGCTACACAGTTTATATTTGGTTTGAGTCATTTTAAAGTATATTGAGTTAGTTTTCCTACACGTTTATTTTACTCATACCAGCCGTGGGCTGGATTGGACCCCCTCGCGAGCTGGATTGGACCCCCTTCGGCCTGCGGGCCATAGGTTTGACATCCCTGATTTAGAGGAAGAATCCAATAGTAACTGACATCAATATCAATGTCTTGCTATTGGGCTTTGCTCTTGTTGGCCTTCGGTGCAGAACAAACAGGTGAAAACTGTATTTTTACCCTGTCCTTGAACTCTCCGTTAAATGCAAACTGGTTCTCAGGTTTTCCATCGGGAACTTTATATTTTTTGAACCACTCAAATGTAGCTTCCAGATACCCAGGCTTGAGTCTTCTTACGTCATCAATATCTGCATTGATCACAAGAAGAAGATGTGTATTCCATGGTTAGCCACAAACACATTTTAAAACACCCACTACTGTGTAACTGTTGATCAGATATCAGACAGACATTCAGGGTCTTAAAAGGTCTCTGAAAGAAAGTAAGTAACCTTGTCCAAGTCAGAATGGCCCATCAACTCACTACATACTGACACCTGCTCCTGTTTCTGTAGCGTGAGGCAGCTTGACGTATAAGTACATCATTCTGGACAGGATGCTAGTCTATTAAAGGGCCTCTAAAAAGCGCTATATAAATCCCAATACATTCTGAATATGTATTAGATGTCCTCATACTGTTAAAGTTGTTGGCCTCTGGATCCTCCATGTTGATGACAATGACTTTCCAGTCTGTTTCTCCTTCGTCGATCAGAGCCAGAGTGCCCAACACCTTGACTTTAATCACCTCTCCACGAGAGCACACCTCAAAATCACAACGAGAGGGAGATGAAGAGAAGAAGAAGAAGTAGAAGAAGAAGACAAAGAAGAAGAATTAGAAGAAGAAGAATTAGAAGAAGAAGAAGTAGAAGAAGGAGAGAAAGAGAGAGAGATAAAGAGAAAGAGAGGAGAGAGAGAGAGAGAGAAAGAAAGAAAGAAAGAAAGAAAGAAAGAAAGAAAGAAAGAGAGAGAAATAAACAAAGAGAGAGAGAGAAAGAGAGAAAGAAAGAAAGAGTGAGAGAGAGAGAGAAAGAGAGAGAAAAAGGGAGAGAGAGAAAGAGAGAGAGAGAAAGAGAGACAGAAAGAAAGAGAGAGGGAGAAAGAGAGCGAGAGAAAGAGAGAGGGGGGAGGGAGAAAGAGAGCGAGAAAGAGAGAGAGAAAGAGAGAGAGAGAAGGAGAGAGAGAGGAGAGAGAGAAAGAGAGAGAGAGGGAAGGAGAGAGAGAGAAAGAGAGAGAGAAAGAGAGAGAGAGAAAGAAAGAAAGAAAGAAAGAAAGAAAGAAAGAAAGAAAGAAAGAAAGAAAGAAAGAAAGAAAGAAAGAAAGAAAGAAAGAAAGAAAGAAAGAAAGAGAAAGAAAGAACAAAGAGAGAAAAAGAAAGAGAGAGAGAGAGAGAAAGAGAGAGAGAAAAAGAGAGAGAGAGAAAGAGAGAGACAGAAAGAAAGAGAGAGTGGGGAGGGAGAAAGAGAGCGAGAAAGAGAGAGAGAAAGAGAGAGCGAGAGAGAAAGAGAGAGAGACAAAAAGAGAGAAAGAATGAGATTGACAACATTTAAATTAGAAGACTATGAATTAAGACAGTACATTCACACAACCACGTTCCTTTGACAAGCAGAAAAAACACACATTGAGTAACAACAGAACGTTTCCTCCATTCAATAAAGTTGTAGTGCAGTACCTTGTATCCTATGTCACAGATGTCAATAGGGTCATTGTCACCACAGCATCCTGTATCTGCGTCTTTATGGCCCGGGTCCTCCCATGTCTGAGAAATAAATAAAGACGAGAGAACAGTGATTGATAACCTGGTTCTATTTGAAATAAGCCACAACTTATAAAAGGCATTATAGAACATTCATAAATCCTACAGATGCTTCAGAAATCATTTAAAACCCCTATAGATTCTTCATAAATCATTCATAACCCCCTATAGATGCTTCATAAATCATTCATAAACCCTATAGATTCTTCATAAATCATTCATAACCCCTATAGATGCTTCATAAATCATTCATAAATCATTCATAACCCCTATAGATGCTTCAGAAATCATTCATAAATCATTTATAACCCCCTATAGATGCTTCAGAAATCATTCATAAATCATTCATAACCCCTATAGATGCTTCAGAAATCATTCATAACCCCTATAGATGCTTCAGAAATCATTCATAACCCCTATAGATGCTTCAGAAATCATTCATAACCCCTATAGATGCTTCAGAAATCATTCATAACCCCTATAGATGCTTCAGAAATCATTCATAACCCCTATAGATGCTTCAGAAATCATTCATAAACCCCTATAGATGCTTCAGAAATCATTCATAAACCCCTATAGATGATTCATAAATCATTCATAAACCCCTATAGATGCTTCAGAAATCATTCATAACCCCCTATAGATGCTTCAGAAATCATTCATAAACCCCTATAGATGCTTCAGAAATCATTCATAACCCCTATAGATGCTTCAGAAATCATTCATAACCCCTATAGATGCTTCAGAAATCATTCATAACCCCTATAGATGCTTCAGAAATCATTCATAACCCCTATAGATGCTTCATAAATCATTCATAAACCCCTATAGATGCTTCAGAAATCATTCATAACCCCCTATAGATGCTTCAGAAATCATTCATAAACCCCTATAGATGCTTCATAAATCATTCATAAATCATTTATAAACCCCTATAGATGATTCAGAAATCATTCATAACCCCTATAGATGCTTCATAAATCATTCAGAAATCATTCATAAACCCCTATAGATGATTCAGAAATCATTCAGAAATCATTTATAAACCCCTATAGATGATTCAGAAATCATTCATAACCTCTATAGATGCTTCATAAATCATTCATAAATCATTTATAAACCCCTATAGATGATTCAGAAATCATTCATAACCCCTATAGATGCTTCATAAATCATTCATAAATCATTTATAAACCCCTATAGATGATTCAGAAATCATACATAACCCCTATAGATGCTTCAGAAATCATTCAGAAACCATTCATAACCCCCTATAGATGCTTCAGAAATCATTCATAACCCCTATAGATGCTTCAGAAATCATTCAGAAATCATTCATAAACCCCTATAGATGCTTCAGAAATCATTCATAACCTCTATAGATGCTTCAGAAATCATTCAGAAATCATTCATAAACCCCTATAGATGATTCAGAAATCATTCATAACCCCTATAGATGCTTCATAAATCATTCATAAATCATTCATAAACTCCTATAGATGATTCAGAAATCATTCATAACCCCTATAGATGCTTCAGAAATCATTCAGAAATCATTCATAAACCCCTATAGATGCTTCAGAAATCATTCAGAAATCATTCATAACCCCTATAGATGCTTCATAAATCATTCATAAACCCCTATAGATGCTTCAGAAATCATTCATAACCCCCTATAGATGCTTCAGAAATCATTCATAAATCATTCATAACCCCTATAGATGCTTCAGAAATCATTCATAAACCCCTATAGATGCTTCAGAAATCATTCATAAATCATTCATAACCCCTATAGATGCTTCATAAATCATTCATAAACCCCTATAGATGCTTCAGAAATCATTCATAAATCATTCATAACCCCTATAGATGATTCAGAAATCATTCATAACCCCTATAGATGCTTCAGAAATCATTCATAAATCATTCATAAACCCCTATAGATGCTTCAGAAATCATTCATAAATCATTTATAAACCCCTATAGATGATTCAGAAATCATTCATAACCCCTATAGATGCTTCAGAAATCATTCATAAATCATTTATAAACCCCTATAGATGATTCAGAAATCATTCATAAATCATTTATAAACCCCTATAGATGATTCAGAAATCATTCATAAACCCCTATAGATGATTCAGAAATCATTCATAAACCCCTATAGATGATTCAGAAATCATTCATAACCCCTATAGATGCTTCAGAAATCATTCATAAACCCCTATAGATGATTCAGAAATCATTCATAAACCCCTATAGATGCTTCATAAATCATTCAGAAATCATTCATAAACCCCTATAGATGCTTCAGAAATCATTCAGAAATCATTCATAACCCCTATAGATGCTTCATAAATCATTCATAAACCCCTATAGATGCTTCATAAATCATTCATAAATCATTCATAAACCCCTATAGATAATTCAGAAATCATTCATAACCCCTATAGATGCTTCAGAAATCATTCAGAAATCATTCATAAACCCCTATAGATGCTTCAGAAATCATTCAGAAATCATTCATAACCCCTATAGATGCTTCATAAATCATTCATAAACCCCTATAGATGCTTCAGAAATCATTCATAACCCCCTATAGATGCTTCAGAAATCATTCATAAATCATTCATAACCCCTATAGATGCTTCAGAAATCATTCATAAACCCCTATAGATGCTTCAGAAATCATTCATAAATCATTCATAACCCCTATAGATGCTTCATAAATCATTCATAAACCCTTATAGATGCTTCAGAAATCATTCATAAATCATTCATAACCCCTATAGATGATTCAGAAATCATTCATAACCCCTATAGATGCTTCAGAAATCATTCATAAATCATTCATAAACCCCTATAGATGCTTCAGAAATCATTCATAAATCATTTATAAACCCCTATAGATGATTCAGAAATCATTCATAACCCCTATAGATGCTTCAGAAATCATTCATAAATCATTTATAAACCCCTATAGATGATTCAGAAATCATTCATAAATCATTTATAAACCCCTATAGATGATTCAGAAATCATTCATAAACCCCTATAGATGATTCAGAAATCATTCATAAACCCCTATAGATGCTTCATAAATCATTCATAAATCATTTATAAACCCCTATAGATGATTCAGAAATCATACATAACCCCTATAGATGCTTCAGAAATCATTCAGAAACCATTCATAACCCCCTATAGATGCTTCAGAAATCATTCATAACCCCTATAGATGCTTCAGAAATCATTCAGAAATCATTCATAAACCCCTATAGATGCTTCAGAAATCATTCATAACCTCTATAGATGCTTCAGAAATCATTCAGAAATCATTCATAAACCCCTATAGATGATTCAGAAATCATTCATAACCCCTATAGATGCTTCATAAATCATTCATAAATCATTCATAAACCCCTATAGATGATTCAGAAATCATTCATAACCCCTATAGATGCTTCAGAAATCATTCAGAAATCATTCATAAACCCCTATAGATGCTTCAGAAATCATTCAGAAATCATTCATAACCCCTATAGATGCTTCATAAATCATTCATAAACCCCTATAGATGCTTCAGAAATCATTCATAACCCCCTATAGATGCTTCAGAAATCATTCATAAATCATTCATAACCCCTATAGATGCTTCAGAAATCATTCATAAACCCCTATAGATGCTTCAGAAATCATTCATAAATCATTCATAACCCCTATAGATGCTTCATAAATCATTCATAAACCCCTATAGATGCTTCATAAATCATTCATAAATCATTCATAAACCCCTATAGATGCTTCAGAAATCATTCATAAATCATTTATAAACCCCTATAGATGATTCAGAAATCATTCATAACCCCTATAGATGCTTCAGAAATCATTCATAAATCATTTATAAACCCCTATAGATGATTCAGAAATCATTCATAAATCATTTATAAACCCCTATAGATGATTCAGAAATCATTCATAAACCCCTATAGATGATTCAGAAATCATTCATAAACCCCTATAGATGATTCAGAAATCATTCATAACCCCTATAGATGCTTCAGAAATCATTCATAAACCCCTATAGATGATTTAGAAATCATTCATAAACCCCTATAGATGCTTCATAAATCATTCATAAACCCCTATAGATGATTCAGAAATCATTCATAAACCCCTATAGATGATTCAGAAATCATTCATAAATCATTCATAAACCCCTATAGATGATTCAGAAATCATTCATAAACCCCTATAGATGATTCAGAAATCATTTATAAACCCCTATAGATGATTCAGAAATCATTCATAAATCATTTATAAACCCCTATAGATGATTCAGAAATCATTCATAAACCCCTATAGATGATTCAGAAATCATTCATAAACCCCTATAGATGATTCAGAAATCATTCATAACCCCTATAGATGCTTCAGAAATCATTCATAAACCCCTATAGATGATTCAGAAATCATTCATAAACCCCTATAGATGCTTCAGAAATCATTCATAACCCCTATAGATGCTTCATAAATCATTCATAACCCCCTATAGATGCTTCAGAAATCATTCAGAAATCATTCATAAACCCCTATAGATGATTCAGAAATCATTCATAACCCCTATAGATGCTTCAGAAATCATTCATAAACCCCTATAGATGATAAACCCAGGCCCTGCATGTCCCCAGGCACCCTCATTTTTTGACTTCTGTGATCGAAAAAGCCTTGGTTTCATGCATGTCAACATCAGAAGCCTCCTCCCTAAGTTTGTCTTACTCACTGCTCTAGCACACTCTGCTAACCCTGATGTCCTTGCCGTGTCTGAATCCTGGCTCAGGAAGGCCACCAAAAATTCTGAGATTTCCATACCCAACTATAACATCTTCCGTCAAGATAGAACTGCCAAAGGGGGAGGAGTTGCAGTCTACTGCAGAGATAGCCTGCAAAGTAATGTCATACTTTCCAGGTCCATACCCAAACAGTTCGAACTACTAATTTTGAAAATTACTCTCTCCAGAAATAAGTCTCTCACTGTTGCCGCCTGCTACCGACCCCCCTCAGCTCCCAGCTGTGCCCTGGACACCATTTGTGAATTGATCGCCCCCCACCTAGCTTCAGAGTTTGTTCTGTTAGGTGACCTAAACTGGGATATGCTTAACACCCCGGCAGTCCTACAATCTAAGCTAGATGCCCTCAATCTCACTCAAATCATCAAGGAACCCACCAGGTACAACCCTAACTCTGTAAACAAGGGCACCCTCATTGACGTCATCCTGACCAACTGGCCCTCCAAATACACCTCCGCTGTCTTCAACCAGGATCTCAGCGATCACTGCCTCATTGCCTGTATCCGCTACGGAGCCGCAGTCAAACGACCACCCCTCATCACTGTCAAACGCTCCCTAAAACACTTCTGTGAGCAGGCCTTTCTAATCGACCTGGCCCGGGTATCCTGGAAGGACATTGACCTCATCCCGTCAGTTGAGGATGCCTGGTCTTTCTTTAAAAGTAACTTCCTCACCATTTTAGATAAGCATGCTCCGTTCAAAAAACGCAGAACTAAGAACAGATATAGCCCCTGGTTCACTCCAGACCTGACTGCCCTCGACCAGCACAAAAACATCCTGTGGCGGACTGCACTAACATCGAATAGTCCCCGCGATATGCAACTGTTCAGGGAAGTCAGGAACCAATACACACAGTCAGTCAGGAAAGCTAAAGCCAACTTCTTCAGGCAGAAGTTTGCATCCTGTAGCTCCAACTCCAAAAAGTTCTGGGACACTGTGAAGTCCATGGAGAACAAGAGCACCTCCTCCCAGCTGCCCACTGCACTGAGGCTAGGTAACACGGTCACCACCGATAAATCCATGATTATCGAAAACTTCAACAAGCATTTCTCAACGGCTGGCCATGCCTTCCGCCTGGCTACTCCAACCTCGGCCAACAGCTCCCCCCCCCCCGCAGCTACTCGCCCAAGCCTCTCCAGGTTCTCCTTTACCCAAATCCAGATAGCAGATGTTCTGAAGAGCTGCAAAACCTGGACCCGTACAAATCAGCTGGGCTTGACAATCTGGACCCTCTATTCCTGAAACTATCCGCCGCCATTGTCGCAACCCCTATTACCAGCCTGTTCAACCTCTCTTTCATATCGTCTGAGATCCCCAAGGATTGGAAAGCTGCCGCAGTCATCCCCCTCTTCAAGGGGGGCGACACCCTGGACCCAAACTGTTACAGACCTATATCCATCCTGCCCTGCCTATCTAAGGTCTTCGAAAGCCAAGTCAACAAACAGGTCACTGACCATCTTGAATCCCACCGTACCTTCTCCGCTGTGCAATCTGGTTTCCGAGCCGGTCACGGGTGTACCTCAGCCACGCTCAAGGTACTAAACGATATCATAACCGCCATCGATAAAAGACAGTACTGTGCAGCCGTCTTCATAGACCTTGCCAAGGCTTTCGACTCTGTCAATCACCGTATTCTTATCGGCAGACTCAGTAGCCTCGGTTTTTCGGATGACTGCCTTGCCTGGTTCACCAATTACTTTGCAGACAGAGTTCAGTGTGTCAAATCGGAGGGCATGCTGTCCGGTCCTCTGGCAGTCTCTATGGGGGTGCCACAGGGTTCAATTCTCGGGCCGACTCTTTTCTCTGTATATATCAATGATGTTTCTCATGCTGCGGGCGATTCCCTGATCCACCTCTACGCAGACGACACCATTCTATATACTTCCGGCCCGTCCTTGGACACTGTGCTATCTAACCTCCAAACGAGCTTCAATGCCATACAGCACTCCTTCCGTGGCCTCCAACTGCTCTTAAACGCTAGTAAAACCAAATGCATGCTGTTCAACCGTTCGCTGCCTGCACCCGCACGCCTGACCAGCATCACCACCCTGGATGGTTCCGACCTTGAATATGTGGACATCTATAAGTACCTAGGTGTCTGGCTAGACTCTAAACTCTCCTTCCAGACCCATATCAAACATCTCCAATCGAAAATCAAATCAAGAGTCGGCTTTCTATTCCGCAACAAAGCCTCCTTCACTCACGCCGCCAAACTTACCCTAGTAAAACTGACTATCCTACCGATCCTCGACTTCGGCGATGTCATCTACAAAATTGCTTCCAACACTCTACTCAGCAAACTGGATGCAGTTTATCACAGTGCCATCCGTTTTGTCACTAAAGCACCTTATACCACCCACCACTGCGACTTGTATGCTCTAGTCGGCTGGCCCTCACTACATATTCGTCGCCAGACCCACTGGCTCCAGGTCATCTACAAGTCCATGCTAGGTAAAGCTCCGCCTTATCTCAGTTCACTGGTTACGATGGCAACACCCATCCGTAGCACGCGCTCCAGCAGGTGTATCTCACTGATCATCCCTAAAGCCAACACCTCATTTGGCCGCCTTTCGTTCCAGTTCTCTGCTGCCTGTGACTGGAACGAATTGCAAAAATCGCTGAAGTTGGAGACTTTTATCTCCCTCACCAACTTCAAACATCTGCTATCTGAGCAGCTAACCGATCGCTGCAGCTGTACATAGTCTATTGGTAAATAGCCCACCCATTTTCACCTACCTCATCCCCATACTGTTTTTATTTATTTATTTTTCTGCTCTTTTGCACACCAATATCTCTACCTGTACATAACCATCTGATCATTTATCACTCCAGTGTTAATCTGCATAATTGTAATTATTTGCCTACCTTCTCATGCCTTTTGCACACAATGTATATATAGACTCCCCTTTTTTCTACTGTGTTATTGACTTGTTAATTGTTTACTCCATGTGTAACTCTGTGTTGTCTGTTCACACTGCTATGCCTTATCTTGGCCAGGTCGCAGTTGTAAATGAGAACTTGTTCTCAACTAGCCTACCTGGTTAAATAAAGGTGAAATAAAAAAAATAAAAATAAAAATTCAGAAATCATTCATAACCCCTATAGATGATTCAGAAATCATTCATAACCCCTATAGATGATTCAGAAATAATTCATAACCCCTATAGATGATTCAGAAATCATTCATAACCCCTATAGATGCTTCAGAAATCATTCAGAAATCATTCATAAACCCCTATAGATGATTCAGAAATCATTCATAACCCCTATAGATGATTCAGAAATCATTCATAACCCCTATAGATGATTCAGAAATCATTCATAACCCCTATAGATGATTCAGAAATCATTCATAACCCCTATAGATGCTTCAGAAATCATTCATAAATCATTCATAAATCCCTATAGATGATTCAGAAATCATTCATAACCCCTATAGATGATTCAGAAATCATTCATAACCCCTATAGATGCTTCAAAAATCATTCATAAATCATTCATAAACCCCTATAGATGATTCAGAAATCATTCAGAAATCTTTTATAAACCCCTATAGATGATTCAGAAATCATTCATAACCCCTATAGATGCTTCAGAAATCATTCAGAAATCATTCATAAACCCCTATAGATGATTCAGAAATCATTCATAACCTCTATAGATGATTCAGAAATCATTCATAACCCCTATAGATGCTTCATAAATCATTCATAACCCCCTATAGATGATTCAGAAATCATTCATAACCCCTATAGATGATTCAGAAATCATTCATAACCCCTATAGATGCTTCATAAATCATTCATAACCCCCTATAGATGCTTCAGAAATCATTCAGAAATCATTCATAAACCCCTATAGATGATTCAGAAATCATTCATAACCCCTATAGATGATTCAGAAATCATTCATAAACCCCTATAGATGATTCAGAAATCATTCATAACCCCTATAGATGCTTCATAAATCATTCATAACCCCCTATAGATGCTTCAGAAATCATTCAGAAATCATTCATAAACCCCTATAGATGATTCAGAAATCATTCATAACCCCTATAGATGCTTCATAAATCATTCAGAAATCATTCATAACCCCTATAGATGCTTCAGAAATCATTCAGAAATCATTCATAAACCCCTATAGATGCTTCAGAAATCATTCATTAACCCCTATAGATGATTCAGAAATCATTCATAACCCCTATAGATGATTCAGAAATCATTCATAACCCCTATAGATGCTTCATAAATCATTCATAACCCCCTATAGATGATTCAGAAATCATTCATAACCCCTATAGATGATTCAGAAATCATTCATAACCCCTATAGATGATTCAGAAATCATTCATAACCCCTACAGATGCTTCATAAATCATTCATAACCCCCTATAGATGCTTCAGAAATCATTCAGAAATCATTCATAAACCCCTATAGATGATTCAGAATTCATTCATAACCCCTATAGATGATTCATAAATCATTCATAAACCCCTATAGATGCTTCAGAAATCATTCATAACCCCTATAGATGATTCAGAAATCATTCATAACCCCTATAGATGATTCAGAAATCATTCATAACCTCTATAGAAGCTTCAGAAATCATTCATAACCCCTATAGATGATTCAGAAATCATTCATAAACCCCTATAGATGCTTCATAAATCATTCATAACCCCTATAGATGATTCAGAAATCATTTATAAACCCCTATAGATGCTTCAGAAATCATTCATAACCCATATAGATGATTCAGAAATCATTCATAACCCCTATAGATGATTCAGAAATCATTTATAAACCCCTATAGATGCTTCATAAATCATTCATAACCCCTATAGATGATTCAGAAATCATTTATAAACCCCTATAGATGCTTCAGAAATCATTTATAAACCCCTATAGATGCTTCAGAAATCATTCATAACCCCTATAGATGCTTCAGAAATCATTCATAACCCCTATAGATGATTCAGAAATCATTCATAACCCCTATAGATGCTTCAGAAATCATTCATAACCCCTATAGATGCTTCAGAAATCATTCATAACCCCTATAGATGATTCAGAAATCATTCATAACCCCTATAGATGCTTCAGAAATCATTCATAACCCCTATAGATGATTCAGAAATCATTCATAACCCCTATAGATGCTTCAGAAATCATTAATAACCCCCTATAGATGATTCAGAAATCATTCATAACCCCCTATAGATGATTCAGAAATCATTCATAAACCCCTATAGATGCTTCAGAAATCATTCATAACCCCTATAGATGCTTCAGAAATCATTCATAACCCCTATAGATGATTCAGAAATCATTCATAACCCCTATAGATGCTTCAGAAATCATTCATAACCCCTATAGATGCTTCAGAAATCATTCATAACCCCTATAGATGCTTCAGAAATCATTCATAACCCCTATAGATGATTCAGAAATCATTCATAACCCCTATAGATGCTTCAGAAATCATTCATAACCCCTATAGATGCTTCAGAAATCATTCATAACCCCTATAGATGCTTCAGAAATCATTCATAACCCCCTATAGATGATTCAGAAATCATTTATAAACCCCTATAGATGCTTCATAAATCATTCATAACCCCTATAGATGATTCAGAAATCATTTATAAACCCCTATAGATGCTTCAGAAATCATTTATAAACCCCTATAGATGCTTCAGAAATCATTCATAACCCCTATAGATGCTTCAGAAATCATTCATAACCCCTATAGATGATTCAGAAATCATTCATAACCCCTATAGATGCTTCAGAAATCATTCATAACCCCTATAGATGCTTCAGAAATCATTCATAACCCCTATAGATGATTCAGAAATCATTCATAACCCCTATAGATGCTTCAGAAATCATTCATAACCCCTATAGATGATTCAGAAATCATTCATAACCCCTATAGATGCTTCAGAAATCATTAATAACCCCCTATAGATGATTCAGAAATCATTCATAACCCCCTATAGATGATTCAGAAATCATTCATAAACCCCTATAGATGCTTCAGAAATCATTCATAACCCCTATAGATGCTTCAGAAATCATTCATAACCCCTATAGATGATTCAGAAATCATTCATAACCCCTATAGATGCTTCAGAAATCATTCATAACCCCTATAGATGCTTCAGAAATCATTCATAACCCCTATAGATGCTTCAGAAATCATTCATAACCCCTATAGATGATTCAGAAATCATTCATAACCCCTATAGATGCTTCAGAAATCATTCATAACCCCTATAGATGCTTCAGAAATCATTCATAACCCCCTATAGATGCTTCATAAATCATTCATAACCCCTATAGATGCTTCAGAAATCATTCATAGGTAAATCTCATGCTAGAAAACTACTGATAAGGAAGGGAAAAATTTGTGTTTTCTTTTAAACTGTACTTTTATAAACTTTCAATACATTTAACCGAAATGTTTCTATTCTAGGGAGAGATGGTCCACCCCTGGTTAACTTGCCTGAGGGATGGCTCCATAGTTCCAGATGTATCCTTTGTGTGGAAACACGTTGGCCACATAACGAAGGTTCCCCTTCTTGATGTCTTGCTTCAATGGATTTAGAGGGTCTTTGGTGGCAATCTGAGGAAAACAATACAACATTCACGTGAAACAACGAACGGAGATATTAAGTGACGGATGACTCTGTACCTGTTTACTATGCGTTTGCAGTAGAATACTGAATAAACAATAAGCATAAAACCATACTGCTCATTCTAATTGGAGTGGAGCGAGAACTTCACCTCTGTCTCAGCAGAGCTTCTTTCAAGGTGCCGTACATTGAGGCAAACAAAGGATCATACGACTACAAGACAAGTAGTGAAACAAACCTCCATCTTTGCGTTGGTCCATCTGGGTACCTCAACAACAGCATGGAAGATGTTCTGTTGGAGGAAATAACCAAGGTTAACACCAATGTTTCAGATATCACCACATTTATGTTGAAAAACACAATTACATAATGATTGTTGATTAATCTCACACACACACACACACACACACACACACACACACACCTGAGCTTCATCTGCATAAATTGGTATGTCATGGAATGGAGAGACGTGTTTTCCCTCAGTATTTCCTGTGTAGAGAGACAGTGATGAATGCACAGTATATCAGAAACATTATACTGTACTAATACATTGCAGTAACTTCAAACGACCTGATTATTAATGAACAGTAACGTGGGGGACTTACGCCAACATGGAACTCATCAACTCACATACAGACATACTGTAGATGCCTATACTGTAGCATGAGAGACATACTGTAGATCTCTATACTGTAGCATGAGAGACATACTGTAGATGCCTATACTGTAGCATGAGAGACATACTGTAGATGCCTATACTGTAGCATGAGAGACATACTGTAGATGCCTATACTGTAGCATGAGAGCCATACTGTAGATGCCTATACTGTAGCATGAGAGACATACTGTAGATGCCTATACTGTAGCATGAGAGACATACTGTAGATGCCTATACTGTAGCATGAGAGACATACTGTAGATGCCTATACTGTAGCATGAGAGCCATACTGTAGATGCCTATACTGTAGCATGAGAGACATACTGTAGATCCCTATACTGTAGTATGAGAGACATACTGTAGATCCCTATACTGTAGCATGAGAGCCATACTGTAGATGCCTATATTGTAGTATGAGAGACATACTGCAGATCCCTATACTGTAGCATGAGAGCCATACTGTAGATGCCTATACTGTAGCATGAGAGCCATACTGTAGATGCCTATACTGTAGCATGAGAGACATACTGTAGATCCCAATACTGTAGCATGAGAGCCATACGGTAGTGTGTACATGTCAAGCTGTGTAGCTACCACCACTAAGCTAGTTCATTACGTACCGAGCTAGACGCAACTACAGTCTAATGTCTTTAGCTCCATATATACAGTATATATATACACCAAACTATACAGTGATGTATTGAAAGAGCTGGTCACTCACTGAAGAACACCCTGTAGTCCAGTGTGTTGGGCTTGCCTCTCTCCTCGATGGTGAAGCTCATGTCTACTGCCTTATTTTGTTCAGTCTGCTTCTTGGTACTGCTGCTAGTGGGCGTACTTCCTGTACTGCCTGTAGGAGTAGACAATGGGAAGCCCATCTCCTCGTCATGCAGGTTAACTAGTAGGTTAAGACCGTAGGTTGGAGTGTGAAGGAGAGTGCGAGCAGGAGGCATGTGCTCCTCTTAAGGCCATGGCAACGCAGGGGTTGGTGACGTCAGGCTTGATCTGTGTGTCTGTGCGTGTGTGTGTGTCTGTGTGTGACAACAGAAGGGGGGGGGGGGCAAGTCTATAAGGCTCTGTGTTAGTCGGTGAACAAGGAACTACCTTCAATGTTACAATAACTGCACAGTTAAATATAGCACAGTACGCGGGTGAATTTAGACTTTGAGAAAGCTATAATTGGTCCTTGGTAGCCTAACCTAATCTCTCTGCTGTATAGTCCTACCACTTCCTTGTAAGTCCCTGATCCCTACTGCTGTATAAGACAACTAGATCAGAGGCTAGTCTAAATACAACACCTTACTGTCCTTGGTTGGTATGTGTTTTGATGCCCAGTTGTAACGGCCGTTGTTGGTGGAAGGAGAGGAGGACCAAAATGCAGCGTGGTATGTGTCCATATTGATAATTTATTATCATAAGAACACTAAACAAAATAACAACGGAGAATGAACGAAACGAAACAGTCCTGTCTGGTGTAGACACAAAACAGAAAACAATCACCCACAACTCAAAAGTGAAACCAGGCTACCTAAGTATGGTTCTCGATCAGGGACAACGATTGACAGCTGCCTCTGATTGAGAACTATACCAGGCCAAACACAGAAATCCCAAAACATAGAAAAAGGAACCAAGACAACATAAAACAAAGACATAACAAAAGAACTAAGGCCAGAACGTGACACCAGTTCCCTCCATAATGTAGTAGATATACAATATAACAGCGTCCGCTGGCCTAAATGTCTGGGCTTTTTGAGTCCCTCTTCATTCCAACTGAAACAGATGGAGCTGACTGGTGGCTGGAGTTCGACCAATTAAGACCATGCTTAAGTCTTATGTCCATGGCATGACCTTTCACCACCTGAGTGGCACCCTATTCCCTAAATAGTGCACTGCTTTTGACCAGAGACCCATGGTGCTTTAGGGCAATCTTACAGACTGCAAATGCAAATAAAATAAATATCATACACTTATTCATGCTCTGAAAACAGATAACCTGGTATTCATGCTCTGAAAACAGAACCTGGTATTCATGCTCTGAAAACAGATAACCTGGTATTCATGCTCTGAAAACAGATAACCTGGTATTCATGCTCTGAAAACAGAACCTGGTATTCATGCTCTGAAAACAGAACCTGGTATTCATGCTCTGAAAACAGATAACCTGGTATTCATGCTCTGAAAACAGATAACCTGGTATTCATGCTCTGAAAACAGAACCTGGTATTCATGCTCTGAAAACAGATAACCTGGTCTTCATGCTTTGAAAACAGATAATAACCTGGTATTCATGCTCTGAAAACAGATAACCTGGTATTCATGCTCTGAAAACAGATAACCGGTCTTCATGCTCTGAAAACAGATAATAACCTGGTATTCATGCTCTGAAAACAGATAACAACCTGGTATTCATGCTCTGAAAACAGATAACCTGGTATTCATGCTCTGAAAACAGATAATAACCTGGTATTCATGCTCTGAAAACAGATAATAACCTGGTATTCATGCTCTGAAAACAGATAACCTGGTATTCATGCTCTGAAAACAGATAATAACCTGGTATTCATGCTCTGAAAACAGATAATAACCTGGTATTCATGCTCTGAAAACAGATAACCTGGTATTCATGCTCTGAAAACAGATAATAACCTGGTATTCATGCTCTGAAAACAGATAATAACCTGGTATTTATGCTCTGAAAACAGATAACCTGGTATTCATGCTCTGAAAACAGATAATAACCTGGTATTCATGCTCTGAAAACAGATAATAACCTGGTATTCATGCTCTGAAAACGGATAACTTAGTCTTCATGCTCTGAAAACAGATAACCTGGTATTCATGCTCTGAAAACAGATAACCTGGTATTCATGCTCTGAAAACAGATAATAACCTGGTATTCATGCTCTGAAAACAGATAATAACCTGGTATTCATGCTCTGAAAACAGATAACTTAGTCTTCATGCTCTGAAAACAGATAACCTGGTATTCATGCTCTGAAAACAGATAACCTGGTATTCATGCTCTGAAAACAGATAATAACCTGGTATTTATGCTCTGAAAACAGAACCTGGTATTCATGCTCTGAAAACAGATAATAACCTGGTATTCATGCTCTGAAAACAGATAATAACCTGGTATTCATGCTCTGAAAACAGATAATAACCTGGTATTCATGCTCTGAAAACAGATAACTTAGTCTTCATGCACATAATTTGTTATGCAGTTATCTACCTATCTGGTGGGCTATCTGGTCTAAACTCCTTACCTTGAATTTGGCCTTGGTTCATCATCCCTCTTATGAATGTCTCCAACTTAAAAATAAATCTATTTACATTTCCACACAACGGGTCATGTAACAATCAACATTTTGCAAGCAAATTAATCCAAGGAGCTGATCAAATACAAATTTGGAATAAAAATATTTATTCTTTGTTTTCTAAATGAGTAAAGTCAGTCCATTCGCATGTGAAGCTACAAAGTGGGTGACGCCAGTGAACTCAGTCTGATTGATTTACGGTAGTTGTCCTCTACACCAGGAGGGACAGCATCTCTCCAATTAGGATTGATTTAGTTGTCCTCTACACAAGGAGGGACAGCATCTCTCCAATTAGGATTGATTTAGTTGTCCTCTACACAAGGAGGGACAGCATCTCTCCAATTAGGATTGATTTAGTTGTCCTCTACACAAGGAGGGACAGCATCTCTCCAATTAGGATTTATTTAGTTGTCCTCTACACCAGGAGGGACAGCATCTCTCCAATTAGGCTTGATTTAGTTGTCCTCTACACAAGGAGGGACAGCATCTCTCCAATTAGGATTGATTTAGTTGTCCTCTACACAAGGAGGGACAGCATCTCTCCAATTAGGATTGATTTAGTTGTCCTCTACACAAGGAGGGACAGCATCTCTCCAATTAGGATTGATTTAGTTGTCCTCTACACAAGGAGGGACAGCATCTCTCCAATTAGGATTGATTTAGTTGTCCTCTACACAAGGAGGGACAGCATCTCTCCAGTTAGGATTGATTTAGTTGTCCTCTACACAAGGAGGGACAGCATCTCTCCAGTTAGGATTGATTTAGTTGTCCTCTACACAAGGAGGGACAGCATCTCTCCAGTTAGGATTGATTTAGTTGTCCTCTACACAAGGAGGGACAGCATCTCTCCAATTAGGATTGATTTAGTTGTCCTCTACACAAGGAGGGACAGCATCTCTCCAATTAGGATGATAGGTTGAAGATACATTTTTTAAAAAAAGACGTAGCACTTAATTGCCATTCCTTTGATGATGAAAACAGCCCATTGTTAATAAGGACTATGTACTAGCTGTAGCTCTTAGTGCACTCTGGAAAGGCTACCGCAAAAGTGTAAACAGCAACATCTAGTCATCTCTGAACTGAGCTCCAACTCAAATGGACTTTCAATAATGGCAGCAACTACAGTAGGCTCACGTGTTCTGGTCTGGAGAGGCCTCAAGTTTGATAGTTCCCATACAGCAAACATGGGGAAAAAAATGTAATGAAATACAGGCCAAACAATTGAATCTCTGAAGAATCAAAAGCAACTAATTGTACTATTGAAAAAGTCTGAAGGCACAGCATGCAATCCTCATTGTCTTGAAGTGTGGATAAACTGTCCATCTTAGAAGAAGACAAGCTCTTAGTTGTCTGTTGTAGTTTGAATTTCAAATGTTTGAGGAAATTGTTGAATGACAGTTAACAAGTTGTTGTCCAAAGGATTTGACTTCAAGTTGATACACTTCAGCGCTGGCATGGCCTGCAACTTTCCCACGGGGACGTCTGTGGGAGAGATGAGACATTAGACATTTGAGAAAGAACCAATGAATGTTCACAAGAGACTAAATGCGTCATTATGGCTGGTTCCTGATTCTCCACACTTCTCCCACTTCTCTGCACTTGCTCACTTTCTCTCACAGATTAAACAACGGTATTATCTCCCTCCATCCGATTCTAACACCAATCTAATGGTATTAACTCCCTCCAGCCAATTCTAACACCAATCCAATGGTATTAACTTCCTCCATCCGATTCTAACACCAATCTAATGGTATTAACTTCCTCCAGCCAATTCTAACACCAATCTAATGGTATTAACTTCCTCCAGCCAATTCTAACACCAATCTAATGGTATTATCTCCCTCCAGCCAATTCTAACACCAATCTAATGGTATTAACTTCCTCCAGCCAATTCTAACACCAATCTAATGGTATTAACTTCCTCCAGCCAATTCTAACACCAATCTAATGGTATTATCTCCCTCCAGCCAATTCTAACACCAATCTAATGGTATTATCTCCCTCCATCCGATTCTAACACCAATCGAATGGTATTAACTTCCTCCATCCAATTCTAACACCAATCGAATGGTATTATGCCCCTCCATCCAATTCTAACACCAATCGAATGGTATTATGCCCCTCCATCCAATTCTAACACCAATCGAATGGTATTAACTAACTCCAGCCAATTCTAACACCAATCTAATGGTATTAACTAACTCCAGCCAATTCTAACACCAATCCAATGGTATTAACTTCCTCCATCCAATTCTAACACCAATCGAATGGTATTAACTTCCTCCAGCCAATTCTAACACCAATCGAATGGTATTAACTTCCTCCAGCCAATTCTAACACCAATCGAATGGTATTATGCCCCTCCATCCAATTCTAACACCAATCGAATGGTATTATGCCCCTCCATCCAATTCTAACACCAATCGAATGGTATTATCCCCCTCCAGCCAATTGTAACACCAATGCATTTAAATCCTCGGAAGAAGGGTAGAGAATGGGAACGCAGCACTGACTCCATCTTACCAGTGATGTCATTCCCTTCCAGGTTGATTCTTTCCAGAGACTGGATCTCTGTCAGTCTCTCGGGGAAGACAGACAACTTGTTGTTGGCCAAGTTGATGCTGGTCAGATGTTCCAGCTCGCCAACTACATCTGGCAGTTTAGTGATTACATTGCCGTGCAAGTCCAGTTCTGAAAAGATATTGGAAAATACTGCTAAATCACCAGCTAACTTACCTGAATATTCCTCGCACAGATTCAACACATTCAGTCAAATATTTGTTGACTATTGGTGTATTAGGCTAACCTGGTCCCAGATCTGTTTGTGCTCTTGCCTACTCCATTCTGTCAGTGCCAAGCCAATGACAATTCCATACTGGCCCCAGGCTAGTGTTCGGCTGCTATGCTGGCCCCAGGCTAGTGTTCGGCTGCTATGCTGGCCCCAGGCTAGTGTTCGGCTGCTATGCTGGCCCCAGGCTACTGTTCGGCTGCTATACTGGCCCCGGGCTACTGTTCGGTTGCTATGCTGGCCCCGGGCTACTGTTCGGCTGCTATGCTGGCCCCGGGCTACTGTTAGGCTGCTATGCTGGCCCCGGGCTACTGTTCGGCTGCTATGCTGGCCCCGGGCTACTGTTCGGCTGCTATACTGGCCCCAGGCTAGTGTTAGGCTGCTATACTGGCCCCAGGCTACTGTTCGGCTGCTATGCTGGCCCCGGGCTACTGTTAGGCTGCTATGCTGGCCCCGGGCTACTGTTAGGCTGCTATACAAAGATGTGTGCTACCTTAAAGATAAAGGCTTTAAAGCTATCAATCTGATAACGTGTGATAGTGTTATATAAAAGGCCCCTCCACTAAAACATGTTAAGTGGGGGGGGGGGGGGGGGGGGGGGGAGTACACATGCATAGCTACCTCTCAATTGAGTGAAGGTTTTGAAGAATTTGCTTGTAACTCCCTTCATCTCATTGTCAGCCAACGTGACGATGTGTATCTTCTCTGCAACGCTGTTGAGGACCCTGAATACCCCATCTGGGAAACTGATCAGTTTGCAGTTTGACAGATCTAAAGAAATAAAGGATAACAATTAGTAATGGCCATGGGTTACATCCCAAATGGCACCCTATTCCCTATTTAGTGCACTACTTTTGACCAGGGCCCATAGGGCTCTATTCAAAAGTAGTGTACTACATAGGGAATAGGGTGGTATTTGGGATGCATATATGAGAAAGCATGGCTTAGAGCTGAAGAAGATGAGTGTTATAGTGAAGAGGTTATTTCAAAATAAACTTTACAGTCTGTCACGACCGTCGTAGTGAGGAGACCAAAGAGCAGCGTGATGTGAATACATATTTTAATGTAAGACGAAAGAACACTAAAACAAACTTACAAAACGAACGTGACCGCTATAAACACTGAGCGCTATAAACACTGAGCGCTATAAACACTGAGCACAAACATGCAACATCACATAGACAATAACCCACAAAATAACCCAAGGAATATGGCTGCCTAAATATGGTTCCCAATCAGAGACAATGATAAACAGCTGCCTCTAATTGAGAACCAATCTAGGCAACCATAGACATATAAAACCCTAGAACGTAAACAACCCCGTAAACCTACAAAACCCCTAGACAGTACAAAAACCCTAGATGAGACAAAAACACACATACTACCCTCGTCACACCCTGACCTAACCAAAATATATAAAGAAAACAAAGAATACTCAGGTCAGGGCGCGACACAGTCATGCCTTGCTCAAATCTAACGTCACTGCAACCCTCTGGTTCTTATGTCAAATATGCATATTAAGTTCACAAGAACTAGTCAGGCTGAGAGGACAACATAATGTCATCCTGGAAGGAGAGAGCTTTTGGTAACACATTACTGCCATCTGCTGGCCGAAAGTAGTAAGACTCAACAACCTGGATATACTTGTAGATCGGGGATCATCAACTAAATTCAACTGCAGGCTGATTTCTCTTGGAGTGGATGGTCGGGGGGGGGGCCGGAACATGATTACAAATAATTTGTAGACTGCAAATTGACCGCAAGAAGCCTAAACAGATATAGTGTTTGACTAAAACATAATCCTTTCAAACCTTGTTTACATTTGTATACGATCACGTATCTTTCTGCTATGCGTTGGAATGATTGGGAACAGATTTCTTTGATTAAAATCACTTGGAGCTGATTTACTGGTGTTTTTACAGTCTTTTATGACCGACAATGAAAATTAAGACAAAAAATTAAAATATACCGTACCAGTCAAAAGTTTGGACACACCTACTCATTCAAGGGTTTTTCTTTATTTGTACTATTTTCTACACTGTAGAATAATAGTTAAGACATCAAAACTATGAAATAACACATATGGAATCATGTAGTAACCAAAAAAACTGTTAAACAAGCATTCCTCATGAAGCTGGTTGAGAGAACGCCAAGAGTGTGCAAAGCTGTCATCAAGGCAAAGGGTGGTGTAAGGGCGTTCGTCTGTAGGAGGAAGAGAAGCGGACCAAAGCGCAGCGTGGTGGTTATTCATGTTTTAATAACTCAATACACATGAACAAACTAACAAAACCAAGAAATGTGCAAACGCAAAACAGTCCTATCCTGTGACAAACAAACACAGTGACAGGAACAATCACCCACCAACACACAGTGAAACCCAGGCTACCTAAGTATGATTCTCAATCAGAGACAACTAATGACACCTGCCTCTGATTGAGAACCATACTAGGCCGAAAACATAGAAATGCCCCAAAACATAGAAAAACAAACATAGACTGCCCACCCAACTCACGCCCTGACCATACTAAATAAATACAAAACAACAGAAATAGAGGTCAGAACGTGACAGTACCCCCCCCCAAAGGTGCGGACTCCGGCCGCAAAACCTTGACCTATAGGGGAGGGTCTGGGTGGGCGTCTGTCCGCGGGGGCGGCTCTGGCGCGGGACGCGGACCCCACTTCACCATTGTCTTAGTCCGCCTTATTGTCCGCCTCCCTGGCTTACTCACCATGGCCACCCCTCTCAATGACCCCACTGGACAGAGGGACTGCTCGGGACAGAGGGGCAGCTCGGGACAGAGGTGAAGCAGCTGCTCGGGACAGAGGGACAACTGCTCGGGACAAAGGGGCGATAGCAGCTCGGGACAGAGGGGCGATAGCAGCTCGGGACAGAGGGGCGATAGCAGCTCGGGACAGAGGGGCGATGGCTGCTCTGGACAGAGGGACAGCTGCTCGGGACAGAGGGGCGGCAGCAGCTTGGGACAGAGGGGCGACAGCTGCTCTGGACAGAGGGGCAGCTGCTCGGGCGGCCCCTGGCTGACTGACGGCACTGGCGGCCCCTGGCTTACTGGCGGCACTGGCGGCCCCTGGCTTACTGGCGGCCCCTGGCTGACTGGCGGCCCCTGGCTGACTGGCGGCACTGGCGGCCCCTGGCTGACTGGCGGCACTGGCGGCCCCTGGCTGACTGGCGGCACTGGCGGCCCCTGGCTGACTGGCGGCACTGGCGGCCCCTGGCTGACTGGCGGCACTGGCGGCCCCTGGCTGACTGGCGGCACTGGCGGCCCCTGGCTGACTGGCGGCACTGGCGGCCCCTGGCTGACGGGCGGCACTGGCGGCCCCTGGCTGACGGGCGGCACTGGCGGCCCCTGGCAGACGGGCGGCACTGGCGGCCCCTGGCAGACGGGCGGCACTGGCGGCTCCTGGCAGACGGGCGGCACTGGCGGCGCTGGGCAGACGGGCGGCACTGGCGGCGCTGGGCAGACGGGCGGCACTGGCGGCGCTGGGCAGACGGGCGGCGTTGGCGGCGCTGGGCAGACGGGAGGCTCAGCTGGTGCTGGGCAGACGGGAAGCTCAGCTGGCGCTGGACAGACGGGAAGCTCAGCTGGCGCTGGACAGACGGGAAGCTCAGCTGGCGCTGGGCAGACGGGAAGCTCAGCTGGCGCTGGGCAGACGGGAAGCTCAGCTGGCGCTGGGCAGACGGGAAGCTCCGGCAACGCTGGAGAAACGGAAGGCCCTGGTAGCGCCGGAGAGGCGGGAGACTCCGGCAGCGGCGCCGGACAGGCGGGAGGCTCCGGCAAAGGCGCCGGACAGGCGGGAAGCTCCGGCAGAGGCGCCGGACAGGCGGGAAGCTCCGGCAGAGGCGCCGGACAGGCGGGAAGCTCCGGCAGAGGCGCCGGACAGGCGGGAGGCTCCGGCAGAGGCGCCGGACAGGCGGGAGGCGCCGGACAGGCGGGAGGCTCCGGCAGAGGCGCCTGACAGGCGGGAGGCTCCGGCAGCGGCGCCGGACAGGCGAGACGCTCCGGCAGAGGCGCCGGACAGGTGGGAGGCTCCGGCAGCGCTGGAGAGGAGGAAGGCTCTGGTAGCGCCGGAGAGGCGGGAGACTCCGGCAGCGCTGGAGAGGAGGAAGGCTCTGGACGGATGGGCCGGAGAGACAGCCTGGTACGGGGGGCTGCCACCGGAGGGCTGGTGCGTGGAGGTGGTGACGGATAGACCGGACCGTGAAGGCGTACTGGAGATCTTGAGAGCAGGGCTGGCACCAACCGCCCTGGCTGGATCCTCACCCTAGCCCGGCAGATGTGGGGAGCTGGGATGTAGCGCACCGGGCTAAGCACGCGTACTGGGGACACCGTGCGCACAACTGCATAACACGGTGCCTGACCAGCACCACGCCCGCCACAGTTAGCACTGCTATGAGCACTGTAGTGCTGAGATGGCACAGGACGTGCAAGGCTAGGGAGATGCACAGGAGGCCTGGTGCGTGAGGCTGGCACAGTCTTCACCAGACCCCTCGCACGCACCTCAGGATGAGTATGGAGAGCTGACCCCGGTGCCATTAAATCCCTGACACGCTCCGTCGGGCGAATGTCGTGCCTCATGCACCAAACCAGCAAGTCCCTCATATCACTCTCCTCCAATCTCCCCATTAACTCCTTCACAGTCTCTGCTTCGCTCACCTCCAACACCAGCTCTGGTTCTGAGCTCCTCCTTGGCTCCTCACGATAAACGGGGGGAGTTGGCTCAGGTCTGACTCCTGACTCTGCCACACTCCCCCTGTGCCCCCCCCCAAGAAATTTTTGGGGGTGACTCTCGGGCTTCCATCCGCTCTGCCGTGCTAGTTCCTCATAATGCCGCCTCTCTGCTTTTGCTGCCTCCAGCTCGGCCTTGGGGCGGCAATATTCTCCTGGCTCTGCCCAGGGTCCTTTCCCGTCCAGTTCTTCCTCCCATGTCCATTTCTCCAGGTGGTGCAGCCTCTCCCACTGTAGCTGCTGCTGCTCCTGCTGCTGCTGCCTTTGCTGCTGCTGCTGTTGCTCCTGCTGCACCAGTCGCTTCTCCTGCTGCTGCTGTTGCTGCTGCCTCTGTTTACCACGCCGCTTGGTCCTTGGTAGGTGGGTGATTCTGTAAGGGCGTTCGTCTGTAGGAGGAAGAGAAGCGGACCAAAGCGCAGCGTGGTGGTTATTCATGTTTTAATAACTCAATACACATGAACAAACTAACAAAACCAAGAAATGTGCAAACGCAAAACAGTCCTATCCTGTGACAAACAAACACAGTGACAGGAACAATCACCCACCAACACACAGTGAAACCCAGGCTACCTAAGTATGATTCTCAATCAGAGACAACTAATGACACCTGCCTCTGATTGAGAACCATACTAGGCCGAAAACATAGAAATGCCCCAAAACATAGAAAAACAAACATAGACTGCCCACCCAACTCACGCCCTGACCATACTAAATAAATACAAAACAACAGAAATAGAGGTCAGAACGTGACAGGTGGCTACTTCGAAGAGACTAAAATCTAAAATATATTTACATTTGTTTAACACTTCTTTGGTTGCTACATGATTCCATATGTGTAATTTCATAGTTTTGATTTCTTCACTATTATTATATAATGTAGAAAATAGTACAAATAAAGAAAAACCCTTGAATGAGTAGGTGTATTTTTTAAAACTATTTTCTACATTGTAGAATAATAACGAAGACATCAATTAAATCAAAGGATTGAATGAACTTACCCAGGGTATCTTTCTCTTCCTCCACGGTTGCATTGACCCTCCGGGCAACATTGGCCACAGCCTCTGCCATTATACTAGGTCTACGAATCTCACCTGGGGTAGAGATGGGGAGAGGTCGGTGTAATACTTCAGATATACATTTTAACCAGACATTTTCAAGTGCATTTTCTTTGGCATATTAAAATAGTATTCATTCATCAGGTTAATTAACATGGTTGTTGTTTTTTCATGCAATTTGGCAATTAGCTATTTTTAACATGTTACCAGGTCATGCATACAAGATTGCTAGTTTTTTTTTGTGTCAAGGATCCTCTATTGTACAATACATTAGAATGTTACAATGCATCTTGTTCAATGTCAGCCATTGCTGCAACATTGTCCTCTTCACAAAGTTTACACAAAATCACATGAATAACTTGATCACCTGTCCCACGTCAAGTTATAGGCGAGCTACAACAGTTAGTTAGCTATTAAAGCGAGCTTAATTCGTAGTAATAGCTAAATTGCTAGCTTTCTAATGTAGCCTACTCATAATTCCACAAAAGACGTCCGGGTGGAGATCTGTATAATATATTGTACAATAGAATCAGCATATACTGTATGACGGGAGGTGGATCAACCTACCCTTAAACTTTAACTGTGGTTGACAGCTGAAAATGTTAGCAAGTCAGTTCAAGGCTCCGTCCAATCAAATCCATTCATTTTCAAACAACCACCGTCAAATTTGGCGAGAGACTATTTTTAACCAAAGAGGATACACTGGGCTAAAGTCGATCGATGCACTTTTCAGATGACCTGTTCTGTCGTTATTGTTCAAATCTGTCCAATACTTCCAAAATGGTTTGTTTTTGTGCGCAATTTGAGTTTAAAGACACTATTTTAGCCTCTTGTTGACATCAATAGTTATATTCCTTCTACAGTACAAGCTACCGTATTGACGAGAGTCATAGGCGCACAGGGAAGTTTCAGAGAGATAACTGCGAAGGACTACAGATTTAAATTCTGCCCATGTCTTACGCAGGATTGATCTGTATAAATATCAGTCTGTAACGGGTGTTCGGTTGTATCAAGTTGTGTCATCACAGTGTAGTGTCTCAGCACTAATAGCACATATACGACTAGATCAACTGATTGTTGAGTTATAACAGTATAAAAATGGAAGTTCAGAGTTTGACCTACCTTAGGATCCTGGTTAGGACTTAGCCCGCTGTGTAATGACAGAGTTGTCCTGCCGCAGCCACTATTCTGGAAAAGTCCTGATTGGTCAACTATTTTTTGCTTTGTCAATGGACGTGAAGACAATAGGAATGTATTGAAACGTACTCTCTATTCATTCAACATTAAATCAATCATGGTGAATAGGATGCCAGGTGAATGAGGCCAGAAGATGCCGTTAGTGAATGTACTTTTTTCCCCAATTGTCCTTGTTGCACGTTCTCACCAGTTACACATGAGTTATTACCTTGTACTTAATATCTGATATAGTTCTTGAGAAGTAGGCTATTTATAGTGAGGAACATGTATTTATATTCCTGAAGTTTTGGGACATTTATTTTTGTGTATTTTTTGGTGATTTCGAGAGAGAGAAAAAAAATAGAGATTTTGATCATTCTAAAAACTGAAATTCCATCCACCTATATTGTTTATTTTGTGTCAGGAATTCGTTTTTTGTTGTTGTTTGTGCCCCACTTGTCAGTCTAATAATAGTGTGGTCGTTTCAGGTAAATATGCCAACAATCCAGCATGGTGCATTGCTCAACTCAGAGAATTCCAGAACCCATAGAATTAGAATGAATGAATATTCACAACAGGTCATTCTAGTGAATGTACATATCGTGTTTTTTTTATAGACAAGAGTCAGAAGCATATGTAATGTTACTAATGAATGAATAACATGAGAAATATTACCTACAAAATACATACACTTTAATCAGCTAACAAAATATTTTTACAATATGAAACATATTTATGACAAAATCCTCCTAAAACAGAGAGAGCAATAAATTAACATAAATAACCAAGCTTTATTTTATTATTATTTACAATAAATATAATGTCAGTGTTCCGTTACACCCAGTAGGTGTATACTATAGTATAAACAGTGCTTAAATGGTGAACAACACCATTTCCTATGACTTATAATGAAATGGCGGGTCCTCTTACTGATTCCTAAAAGCAGTAAGATAAAATCAGTCACGTTCTGAGAGAAAATCCATACTGTATATATATATCCAGGCTTTCTAAACATACCATCTACCATACTGCTTGAGGAGTGCACAGTCACAATAATCATAAGAACTAACAAAGTGTTTTCTTATTGTTTTCGACCATCTGATACAGACTCTTGGATAATAGTTCTGTCAGTGAAATTCCACTCTAATGTTTCCGGAACTCTCTGTTGCGTGCGTCCGAAAGGAGACGAGTGGTAGCCTCGTCTCCATCTCAAGCGGTTGTGAGGAAGACGGCCCCAGGCTTTGCTCCGGCCATCTCTTTACTGAAGGTCGGGTTGAAGCCCGTGACAGAGGCTACAGGCAGCCACATTCATCCACAACCATATCCTCGTGATGGCGAAGCAGCATTTCTCCATTCTCATAATACAGCATGCTTAGAGGACTCATCTTGGTGGGGGCGCAGCATGCCGAGGGAACCCGCTCAGGGTGGTAGTGTTTTAGGAGACTCTAGAGGGGAAAAAAAGCATCAAGAAGCAATCTGCAAGTAAAGATAGGTATGAAATAGGCATGAAGCATTGCTATAGTATCTAATTTTGTTTATTTTTTTACCAGGCAAGTCAGTTAAGAACAAATTCTTATTTTCAATGACGGCCTAGGAACAGTGGGTTAACTGGTCTAGGAACAGTGGGTTAACTGGTCTAGGAACAGTGGGTTAACTGGTCTAGGAACAGTGGGTTAACTGGTCTAGGAACGGTGGGTTAACTGGTCTAGGAACAGTGGGTTAACTGGTCTAGGAACAGTGGGTTAACTGGTCTAGGAACAGTGGGTTAACTGGTCTAGGAACAGTGGGTTAACTGGTCTAGGAACAGTGGGTTAACTGGTCTAGGAACGGTGGGTTAACTGGTCTAGGAACAGTGGGTTAACTGGTCTAGGAACAGTGGGTTAACTGGTCTAGGAACAGTGGGTTAACTGGTCTAGGAACAGTGGGTTAACTGGTCTAGGAACAGTGGGTTAACTGGTCTAGGAACGGTGGGTTAACTGGTCTAGGAACAGTGGGTTAACTGGTCTAGGAACAGTGGGTTAACTGGTCTAGGAACAGTGGGTTAACTGGTCTAGGAACAGTGGGTTAACTGGTCTAGGAACAGTGGGTTAACTGGTCTAGGAACAGTGGGTTAACTGGTCTAGGAACGGTGGGTTAACTGGTCTAGGAACAGTGGGTTAACTGGTCTAGGAACAGTGAGGTTAACTGGTCTAGGAACGGTGGGTTAACTGGTCTAGGAACGGTGGGTTAACTGCCTGTTCAGGGGCAGAACGACAGATCTGTACCTTGTCAGCTCGGGGGTTTGAACTCGCAACCTTCCGGTTACTAGTCCAGCACTCTAACCACTAGGCCACCCCGCCGCCCCAATGAGCTTTGTACCGTTAAGATACATACGAAAACAGTAAAGATACATGTGTAAACCAATATATTCTATGACACATTTTGGAAAATCCCGTAGAGACACATTGAAACGTACCTGCATGTAAGCATGATTTGTTGGGTTCAAGTCTTCTCCCAAAGGACTTGGACAGATCCCCTCACATCGATAGGCATTATACTTCTTCGGGAAGACGATCCAGGACCCCCAGCCTATCTGATTGAAGTCTACATGCATGTCCACTCTTCGACAGAGAGACGGGTCGATCTCAATGTTTCCGCTAGACACCTCTGGACCCCTCGTGTCTGGCGGTTCCCTCTGGCCTGAGTGGCCCCTTTTTTTCCTGTGTCTCTTCGGCCTGCGGAACTTCTTGGACTCGGTGGTGGACAGGAACTTGGACTGTTCGGCCGTGTGGAGGAGACTGGCTTTGGCCTGGGAGCCCTCCTCTGACCCTGTATGAGAGAATACAACCAGTAAGGCTCTGTCGCTCACACACTGACTCTGCCGTGTTTTAGACACAGCCAACTGGACAGGGTTCTGCCGTGTTTTAGACACAGCCAACTGGACAGGGTTCTGCCGTGTTGTAGACCCAGCCAACTGGACAGGGTTCTGCTGTGTTGTAGACCCAGCCAAATGGACAGGGTTCTGCTGTGTTGTAGACCCAGCCAAATGGACAGGGTTCTGCTGTGTTGTAGACCCAGCCAACTGGATAGAGTTGGGGAAGTACACATCTCTCTCTGTCTTGTCTGTCTCTCTCCTCTTCATTGAGCTCCTGGAAATCTGTTCCTGGCCGAGCCAGTTCAACAGCGGATCAGTAAGGTTGTACACCTTCCAGTGCTGAGAGGAGTTAATCACAGAGGAGACAGAGAAATATCCCACCAGCTGGTGTTCCTGGCAGATCCCCTGTGTCTGCCTGCACGGGTAGTCGTGGTGATGGTAGATCTCCACGGTAATGTTGGAAGCCCTCGTCGCCCGGGGAAACCTGAACCTGAGCTCCGCTGCTTGGATCCGTTCATCGGCCAATAAGGTGGTCAGGTCAAAGGTTGCAGTCCAGCGTCGGGGTCTGTGAAATAAACCTATTGGAAAGAAGAACATTTAAAAAAATAAACCGATTTTTCAACATTTGTACTGACTAGTACTTCTTTGAACATTATCATCGGGTCTGGTCTCATGTCAACTAAGTACTTCACATATATGTCTATTAGACAAACATATGTCACCCATCTTCTTCAAACCCTTGAAATGGTCTACTAAGAGTAAAATAGATTTTTTATTTTATTTATTTCACCTTTATTTAACCAGGTAGGCAAGTTGAGAACAAGTTCTCATTTACAATTGCGACCAGATTACAAATAATTAATGTTAATTGTTTTTACTTACAAAAAAGAGCTTTTAAGCAACCATAGAGCTAATGAATAAACTGTTAATTTAGGAGGAATACACATGTTCTATTCAATCCTGGACAGCAATTCAGGCAGAATATTTAGCATATTGTTTCTGGGTTACATCTAAGTAGTCTGAATGAGTCATGCTTGTATTCTAAAAACAATATTGTTCTAATATTTTTTTAAGAAATACAATTTTAGATCTAGGCAAAGCATGTTTGCAAATAGAAATTCCAACCATGTTTTTCAATGTAACTAGGCAACTAGCTTGTGGATGAATCTACCATCGGCTGGCGTCAACATCAACATGTGTGAATTAGGACATGAATTGTGATGCAAAGAAGAACAAGACATTGGAGGTGTGGTACATAATTCATCAAGAAGATTAAAGACTATTGTACTATTGTCCAAATGTAATGTATTGTTGCTATCCATCGTCTATTTGTTGATTATAGGTACTGTACCAAAACATCTACATTCCTCTATGGGTCTGTTTTGCTCTGGGGAAATAAAACTCTGAAGATTAAGGATAACACAACGACAACGACAGGAGGACGAGGCTAGGACTAATCCACTCAAAGTAAACACCGGATCGAAACCAATCATTTAACACGCCCTTAGCTCGGCTTCCGCATATCCTCCATTCAAACAAATAGGTAACAACTATGACACCTAGCAGTGATGTTAAATTAGATTTAGTGGTGATGCGAGCGGAGCGGTCCGTGGAACATATAGGCTAGATGTAGTTAAAATCCCGCTCTGGCCAGAGACGTAGTTCTAGGTCATCACTCTAATCTAATCAAGTGAAGTGTGAAAAGAACTGAGGGGACTTGTTGATTGATTTGAGTTAACAACAGATTTGAATAGGCATGTCTGGCAACATTTCTAATCAACATCTCCCATTTAAAGAAAAAAAAGAGGTTTGCTTTGAGAATTAGGCTGAAAACCAGCCTTTTCACACGCTGATCCATGTACGGTTATTCAGGCCGACAAAATGAATGTGGATTGGAGCGCTTTGAGCTCGTCTGGCGAAGAGATTTGACAGCCACTGTGGTGCGCAAACATAGCAAGAAAATTATCTCTTAACTTTTTTTGAAGAATAAAAATAATGCAAGCAAAAAATAGCGCAAAACAACATTTAATTTACTAGGCTTAGAGGAGGCTAGGCAATAGGCCATAAACTATTATAAAATGCCCTAAACAGGATATTTATTATTATTTTCTCCTGTGTTAAACTAAATTCGGGCAGGCAGTAGATGCTAAATGTCAAGAATGTAGCCTATATGCCCTACTAAACGAATGAATAAATAGGCCTATAGGATAATATACTTTAAAAAAATATATATATAATCTTACTTTTTGCCATCACACTCTTGACTGTGTCTGCTTGTTTTGCGATGGCCTTCTCCATGACGTCTATAGGCCGAGTAAGATTTGACTTGTAATTCCGGTAAAGGTGCATCATGTACTTCGGTGCCAGGTGATGGAATCCAGGTGGACGGTGGTCTGTAGCAAAGCGTCGTGATTTTCCGTGATAAACTCCATCTCTAGATTTGTGAATTCCTTGAGTCAGCAGTATGAGCAGAGAGGCATGTAGCGCTACACCTATAACGCCTAATGAACGCATGCTGATCAACTTGGATGACAGATTCCTCTGCGGGTTGAGATAAGCTTGGCTTTTATAGCCCTCCCGCACCACGCATATTTAACAAGTAGCCGCGAACATTAAAGGAAATTGACATGCGTCTTCAAGGCTTGTGGCAAGGCAGGTCATCATCCATTGACATGTTAATGAGATGCCCAAGCCAATGACTGGATGAAGTGTGTTTATAGCACTTTTCTCATCAATAGCTCTTTCAAATGTTACTTTGTTTGTTAGCCTTCATCTACGTTCACTTTCCGTATGAAATAGATTCATTCCAATCGATCAGTTAGGCTATAGATTAGGGTTAATGGTTTTACTTTGATAAACCTATATATTCTGCTTTCTGTAACGAATAGCAAGCTGGTTATGACAATAGATTACTATTCATTCTATGGACATAAGTCTATATAGTCTTTCTTACTACATATGTTTCTAAAATCGGGGCCCGTATCCACAAAGCATATCAGAGTTATGAGTTCTGATATAGAATCGGGACCCGTGTCCACAAAGCATATCAGAGTTATGAGTTCTGATATAGAATCGGGGCCCGTATCCACAAAGCATATCAGAGTTATGAGTTCTGATATAGAATCGGGACCCGTGTCCACAAAGCATATCAGAGTTATGAGTTCTGATATAGAATCGGGACCCGTATCCACAAAGCATATCAGAGTTATGAGTTCTGATATAGAATCGGGACCCGTATCCACAAAGCATATCAGAGTTATGAGTTCTGATATAGAATCGGGACCCGTATCCACAAAGCATATCAGAGTTATGAGTTCTGATATAGAATCGGGACCCGTATCCACAAAGCATATCAAAGTTATGAGTTCTGATATAGAATCGGCCCGTATCTACAAAGCATCTCAGAGTTAGGAGTTCTGATCTAGAATCTGTCTATATAATCTTATTCATTATGATTTAAAAGGAAAAACAGGTAATTCCTCTTTCTCTTCAGTTTAGGCATGTAGACTTTTAATAGGCTCGAGGGGCAATGTTATTGTAATATCATTAATAGCATGATATTAATAGGCCTGTGTGGGCAAATACAATTCCATGTTTTCAGAGATGTGCTGTCTTTTTGTGTTTTATTATAGACTATTATAAATATTGCGCTCTGCGTCTCTGCGTGAAAAGAACAGTGGATTGAACGCTCAACGGACAAAAAAAACATTCCTCTTAGTGCGCATGCCCAGCCCCTGCTTTTATTCAGATAGTGGAAATCCTTTCCTCCGAAAATCTGCGAGAAATGATCGTATAGGTAGACAAATACGTGGAAGAAACTATCCCTGAAATAAAACACAAACCGCTGCTTTACATCACTTTTCCTACGGTTATTGAAACATCCGACTAATGAGTGATTTTTGGAGCATACACGGTTCTTCCGAGTGAAATGGTGAGTACATTTTACCGTCCTGTCTCATTTCCCGTGTCCACGCGCACATTGGTAGGCTAAACTGTAAAACATCGGTACTCCGAGTTTGTGTTTATGTGGATATGTTAGCCAAATGTGAAGTGTGTGTGCTGATGTCGGTACGCGCGGCCAGTGCATGACCACGTTGCAACGTTGCATCAAACAAAATCAAATGTGGTATAAAGTTGGAAGTTTGTGGCATGTGGTTGGCTTGGCCGCCCTCCATGCCTCCTCCAGTCTCCATCGATAGGCTATTGTATGTCGACCCAGTCATGTTTGATGTAGCACTGAAATTGTTTAAATTGTTCCAGTAAACTTGTTTGAAGTGCCAATCTATCATTCATTGCCCATTGCGGCTGGGGGGTGGAATTCATGTGATACAGATGGGGACGATGTTCATTGGCTAATAGGTGTGTAATATTCAAATGATAACTCTTCGGTCGACTAAATGATTATTGGCGCCTTTACACTTTCAGTAGACCTGTTCAGGTGTTTAACACCACTTAGGTCCGTTACTGTGCTACAAATACAACAGTTCAGTATTTTGCGATTAGTTAGACTAAGTTTATGTAAATAGAGCAGGTGATTTGGACGGCAATTTAAATGTCCTTTTCGTTTGATGTCCCTTTTAACCCCCCCCCCCCATCCCCCCATTTAAACCTAATAGAGTGATTTGCCAAGCTCTCGAATTAGGCAGGTCAAATAAAGCAAGCTCTTGTTTAATGTCCGTTATTCTGCATTGACACAGAAACTAGGCGCTACATTTTTTAAATCTCGTCAAACTCAAGATAAAAAGTGATTATGAAGATCAATCAAGCCATTACAACATATCGATACTGTTGTTGATACCGCGCTGCTCCTCCCCTTCCTTTAATCAATAAATAAAGGAGCCACATAAGAGAGAGATAGAAATGGCGTCTTTCTGTAGGCACTAACTCAGCCATGGTTCTTTGGACAAAGCCTATGGGGGAAATTAATGGCGTTTTTGGCCGAAAATAAGGTCTGTGGTAAAAACACAGGCTTAGGGGATCTCATACTTTTATTTAAAATGAGATCATCTTCATCAGCTAACGTCACTTTTAGTGACTTTTTAAAAATGTATGTCATTCATTTAAAAAAAACTATTTTAAAATGTTATGTTTAATTGACTGATTATCTCATAGAACAAAACGTATTCAATCTCCTAAACCTTTGTTAACCTCAGAACTTAATTTCAGCGTTTATTCCAAAAACTTTTTTCTTTCCCCATAAAAATTTCCCATAGGGATGGCTGAACGAACCAGACGTAACTCATTTCTGGGTTTTAGGACTACAAGCTGTCGACCTCTATTGACCAGACAAAACAAAATACAAGCCAAGTTGGACTTGACCAACTCCTATAAGGGCTCTTGTTGGTTAATCAAGAGACAATTCCCCAGGATTCCTCCCTGACGGAGCCCTATTCCCAATACACTGAGTGTACAGAACATTAGGAACACCTACGCTTTCCATGACCTAGACTGACCAGGTGAATCCAGGTGAAAGCTATGATCCCTTATTGATGTCACCTGATATATATCCACTTCAATCAGCATAGAGGAGGGGGAGGAGACAGGTTAAATAATGATTTTTAAGCCTGGAGAATATATTGTGTGTGTGTGTGACATTCAGAGGATGAATGGGCAAGATTAAAACAAATGTAAGTGCCTTTGAACGGGGTATGGTAGTAGGTGCCAGGCATTGAACGGAGTAGGGTAGTAGGTGCCAGGCATTGAACGGAGTAGGGTAGTAGGTGCCAGGCATTGAACGGAGTAGGGTAGTAGGTGCCAGGCATTGAACGGAGTAGGGTAGTAGGTGCCAGGCATTGAACGGAGTAGGGTAGTAGGTGCCAGGCATTGAACGGAGTAGGGTAGTAGGTGCCAGGCATTGAACGGAGTAGGGTAGTAGGTGCCAGGCACACCGGTTCGAGTGTGCCAAGAACTGCAACGCTGCTTAGTTTTTCACGCTCAACAGTTTCCTGTGTGTATCAAGAATGGTTTTACCACCCAAAGGACATCCAGCCAACTTCACACAACTGTGGGAAGCATTGGAGTCAACGTTGGCCAGCATCCCTGTGGATGCTCCAACGAATTGAGGCTGTTCTGAGGGAAAAAGGGGTGCAACTCAAAATTAGGAAGGTGTTCCTAATGTTTTGTAAACTCATTGTGTGTGTGTGTGTGTGTGTGTATATAGTGTACTGTGCACTACTTTTGATCAGAGCCCTGGTCAAAAGTAGTGCACTATATAGGGAATACGGTGCCATTTGAACCTAGTGTTCCTCTGTGTACTGGTACAAGAACAGGCATTTGATGCACTTAAGGGTCCTCTAATCTCCATTGATTTTTTTTAAAAGCACATCATGTATTCCCTGTCATCAATCACATTTAATTGTAGATGATTTGTTGTGGCACCTTGTTGAAGATCTTATTATTAAGTGGAAGTAGGTGACTAATCGCAGGTGCTTCAAATTATTCCATGTTGTTGCGGTTCTATAGTCAAGCTCTGTCTTGTATATGGTGTTAAATAATAATATACATTTGTGCCATTTTAGCAGATTTTGCTCTGAGAAAAAGTAGGTTACTTCTCTCCTGATGTTTTCTGTGTCATTTTTAATTATTTTAGGGCTGTCTCCTAATAATAAAAAAACCCAACAAAAAAATATTGTACTCGGCCGATAGTTGATTGGTCAAAATGTGCATTCTGGAAAGTATTCAGACCCCTCAACTTTTTCCACGTTTTGTTACGTTACAGCCTTATTCTAAAATTGATTAAATCGTTTTTTTTTTCAATCTACACACAATACCCCACAATGACATCACAATACCCCACAATGACATCACAATACCCCATAATGACATCACAATACCCCATAATGACAAAGCAAAAACAGGTTTTTAGGATTTTTTTTGCAAATGTATAAAAAAAAAAAACCCTGAAATATCACATTTACATAAGTATTCAGACCCTTTACTCAGTACTTTATTGAAGCACCTTTGGCAGCGATTACAGCCTTGAATCTTCTTGAGTATGACTCTACAAGCTTGGCACACCTGTATTTTGGGAATTCTCCCATTCTTCTCTGCAGATCCTCTCACGCTCTCTCAGGTTTGATGGGGAGAGTTGCTGCACAGCTATTTACAGGTCTCCAGAGGTGTTTGATTTGGTCCAAGTCCGGGCTCTGTCTGTGCCACTCAAGGACATTCAGAGACTTGTCCCGAAGCCACTCCTGCATTGTCTTGTTTGTGTGCTTAGGGTCGTTGTCCTGTTGGAAGGTGAACCTTCGCCCCAGTCTGTGGTCCTGAGGGCTCTGGAACAGGTTTTCATCAAGGATCTCTCTGTACTTTGCTCTGTTCATCTTTCCCTCAATCCTGACTAGTCTCTCAGTCCCTGCAGCTGAAAAACATCCCCAAAGCATGATGCTGCCACCACCATGCTTCACCGTAGGGATGGTGGCAGGTTTCCTCCAGACGTGACGCTTGGCATTCAGGCCAAAGAGTTCAATCTTAGTTTCATCAGACCAGAGAATCTTGTTTCTTATGGTCTGATAGTCCTTTAGGTGCCTTTTGGCAAACTCAAAGCGGGCTGTCGTGTGCCTTTTACTGAGTGGAAGAATCTTGGTGGTTCCATATTTTTTCAATTTAAGAATAATGGAGATCACTGTGTTCTTTAGGACCTTCAATGCTGCAGAAATGTTTTGGTACCCTTCCCCCAGATCTGTGCCTTGACACAATCATGTCTCGGTGCTCTGCGGACAATTCCTTCAACCTCATGGCTTGGTTTTTGACTGACATGCAACTTTCATACCTTTATATAGACAGGTGTGTGCCTTTCCAAATCATGTCCAATCAATTGAATTTACCACAGGTGGACTCCAATTAAGTTGTAGAAAATCAATGGAAACAGAATGCACCCAAGCTCAATTTTGAGTCTCATAGCAAAGGGTTAGCAAAGTTAAATCAATTTTAGAATAATGCTGTAACGTAACAGTGTAGGAAAAGTCAAGGGGTCTGAATACTTTCCAAATGCACTGTATATAGATAGACAGGTTGTGTCTGTGTTTGAATGAAGTAAACTACATATTCACAGCTTGTCTGATGCTTTAAGCACACTGTTTGATTAAATGATAGACACACAAATGACTGAAGAACCCGATGGTCACACGGTGTTAAAAAAAATGACAGCGAGTGGCGCACGTTGTCTCGCTCTCCTCCCTACTGCAGAGAAAAGGCACCACAGCACAGCAAATGACTGAAAAGTTATCTTACCAAAATCCCTCATTTGTTTCAGGCAAAAACATTCCCTATTCCCTCAACCTTTGATCTCTTTATGTGAATCACTTTATGTGAAACATTGCATGTGACCAATAGGACTTGACCTATAGCCCATCATAATCACATTATTACATTTGATTATAACAAACTCCCAGCACAGTATCACATGATAGCAAAATGGATGCGGAGGATGTTATATAAAACCTTGAAGCGGGTGACTGTTTGGTGACTGTTTGGTGACTGTTTGGTGACTGTTTGGTGACTGTTTGGTGACTGTTTAGTGACTGTTTAGTGACTGCTTAGTGACTGTTTAGTGACTGCTTAGTGACTGCTTAGTGACTGCTTAGTGACTGTTTAGTGACTGCTTAGTGACTGTTTAGTGACTGTTTAGTGACTGCTTAGGGACTGCTTAGTGACTGCTTAGTGACTGCTTAGTGACTGTTTAGTGACTGCTTAGTGACTGCTTAGTGACTGTTTAGTGACTGCTCAGGAGGGAAAGGGGAAGTCAGATCTGTTGAAGACATTTGACTTATATAAGGTTATACAAGGCTGCTATAGACGTTACTTATTATTATAATGACCTTAATAGTAATAATAACAATAAGAAGGAGATGGGGCGGCAGGGTAGCCTAGTGGTTAGAGTGTAGGGACGGCAGGTAGCCTAGTGGTTAGAGTGTAGGGGCGGTAGGGTAGCCTAGCGGTTAGAGTGTAGGGACGGCAGGTAGCCTAGTGGTTAGAGTGTAGGGACGGCAGGTAGCCTAGTGGTTAGAGTGTAGTGACGGCAGGGTAGCCTAGTGGTTAGAGTGTAGGGACGGCAGGTAGCCTAGTGGTTAGAGTGTAGGGACGGCAGGTAGCCTAGTGGTTAGAGTGTAGGGACGGCAGGTAGCCTAGTGGTTAGAGTGTAGGGACGGCAGGGTAGCCTAGTGGTTAGAGTGTAGGGACGGCAGGGTAGCCTAGTGGTTAGAGTGTAGGGACGGCAGGGTGGCCTAGTGGTTAGAGTGTAGGGACGGCAGGGTAGCCTAGTGGTTAGAGTGTAGGGACGGCAGGGTAGCCTAGTGGTTAGAGTGTAGGGACGGCAGGGTAGCCTAGTGGTTAGAGTGTAGGGACGGCAGGGTAGCCTAGCGGTTAGAGTGTAGGGACGGCAGGGTAGCCTAGTGGTTAGAGTGTAGGGATGGCAGGGTAGCCTAGTGGTTAGAGTGTAGGGACGGCAGGGTAGCCTAGTGGTTAGAGTGTAGGGACGGCAGGGTGGCCTAGTGGTTAGAGTGTAGGGACGGCAGGGTAGCCTAGTGGTTAGAGTGTAGGGGCGGTAGGGTAGCCTAGTGGTTAGAGTGTAGGGGCGGCAGGGTAGCCTAGTGGTTAGAGTGTAGGGGCGGCAGGGTAGCCTAGTGGTTAGAGTGTAGGGGCGGCAGGGTGGCCTAGTGGTTAGAGTGTAGGGGCGGCAGGGTAGCCTAGTGGTTAGAGTGTAGGGGCGGTAGGGTAGCCTAGTGGTTAGAGTATAGGGGCGGCAGGGTAGCCTAGTGGTTAGAGTATAGGGGCGGCAGGGTAGCCTAGTGGTTAGAGTGTAGGGGCGGCAGGGTAGCCTAGTGGTTAGAGTATAGGGGCGGCAGGGTAGCCTAGTGGTTAGAGTGTAGGGACGGCAGGGTAGCCTAGTGGTTAGAGCATTGGACTAGTAACCGAAAGGTTGCAGGATCGAATCCCCCGAACTGACAAGGTAAAAATGTCATTCTGCCCCTGAACAAGGCCGTGACTGACTTGCCGAGTTAAACAATAATAATACATAAAATAACAGGTGCTCTTTGATTACAATATTATTTGTCTGCTTGTTTGGAACAGTGTAAACAACACTAAATACACTGAGACAGGCCTCTATAATGGATCAGTCCACTGAGACAGGCCTCTATAATGGATCAGTCCACTGAGACGGGCCTCTATAATGGATCAGTCCACTGAGACGGGCCTCTATAATGGATCAGTCCACTGAGACGGGCCTCTATAATGGATCAGTCCACTGAGACGGGCCTCTATAATGGATCAGTCCACTGAGACAGACCTCTATAATGGGCTAGTCCACTGAGACAGGCCTCTATAATGGGTTAGTCCACTGAGACAGGCCTCTATAATGGATCAGTCCACTGAGACAGGCCTCTATAATGGATCAGTCCACTGAGACAGACCTCTATAATGGGTTAGTCCACTGAGACAGGCCTCTATAATTGGCTAGTCCACTGAGACAGGCCTCTATAATTGGCTAGTCCACTGAGACAGGCATCTATAATGGGTTAGTCCACTGAGACAGGCCTCTATAATGGGTTAGTCCACTGAGACAGGCCTCTATAATGAATCAGTCCACTGAGACAGGCCTCTATAATGGATCAGTCCACTGAGACAGACCTCTATAATGGGACAGTCCACTGAGACAGGCCTCTATAGTGGGTTAGTCCACTGAGACAGGCCTCTATAATGGGTTAGTCCACTGAGACAGGCCTCTATAATGGGTTAGTCCACTGAGACAGACCTCTATAATGGATCAGTCCACTGAGACAGGTCTCTCTCTATAATGGGTTAGTCCACTGAGACAGACCTCTATAATGGATCAGTCCACTGAGACAGGTCTCTCTCTATAATGGGTTAGTCCACTGAGACAGGCCTCTATAATGGATCAGTCCACTGAGACAGCCTCTATAATGGGATCAGCCCTAATGTCTTTACTTATTTAGTTACCATTCCTCAGCCATTCTGGAATAATGTTTTTTATGTCCAAGCCAAGGTAGTGCAATGGTTATTTCTGCCACTGGGGGGCGCAACATTAGCTTTGAGTGGATGACTAGAGTGTTTTTAAAAATGTTCTAGCCTACATTATCTGACATACTTACAACATATATTTCCAACTTCTTTGTCTCAGGGGACGTTACACTAGAGACATCCTGCCAGTTTGTTCTGGCTCGCCCGCCCTCTCTATTCTCTATTCTTTTCTTCCTGTTTCTATTCTCAGCATATTGTCTGTCCCCCATCTATTCCAGAGCAGCTCTGCTCTATTCTCTCCTAATAAATCAAATACTGTGTTAAGTGTATTGATCTGCTGCTCTACTTTGAGGCTGTGAAGAGGAACCTTGTTCTCTGTCAGCCTTCTCCCTGTCTGGAACTCTTTTATTTACATTCTTGTCTGGAGAAGGGGTCTTTGCATAGTTCTGTCTAAGGTTGTAGACAGAGTACACTATAAACACAGGTGTCAGTACAGTGCCACTGGGGAGAATGAACTGAAGAGTCCCTGTGTGGAAAAGGAAGGAGAGATGGAAGGAGGGATTCATTGTGTTACATTATAGAAGGATGTTGGATATGGGTTAGGGTTAGAAGGATATTGGCCAGGGCAGGATGTCGGGAACTTGGAACTTAGATAGGGGACATTACCCTGATCCTTCTGGTTCTGACTGGTACAACAGCTCCGTGGAGAGAGTGCTGCTCTGTCCCGCCATGGAACATGAGCTGTGACGGTTCTCTCACTTCTGCTCTGCTCTTTTTCCTCTTCTGTGGAGAGATGAATATCGGAGGCAGGACAGTCTTGGTTTGACATGTTGGCCTCAGTGTACCGAGTCCACTTTCCATGAGAGCTGCAGAGCTTAATGACGACAGTCATTGTAATTACTGAAGGACTGTGTAACAACATGCTAATAATGACAGTGGTTAATGACAGTGTTACTACACACTAGGGCAGGGTGGTTAATGACAGTGTTACTACACACTAGGGCAGGGTGGTTAATGACAGTGTTACTACACACTAGGGCAGGGTGGTTAATGACAGTGTTACTCCACACCAGGGCAGGGTGGTTAATGACAGTGTTACTACACACTAGGGCAGGGTGGTTAATGACAGTGTTACTACACACTAGGGCAGGGTGGTTAATGACAGTGTTACTACACACTAGGGCAGGGTGGTTAATGACAGTGTTACTACACACTAGGGCAGGGTGGTTAATGACAGTGTTACTACACACTAGGGCAGGGTGGTTAATGACAGTGTTACTACACACTAGGGCAGGGTGGTTAATGACAGTGTTACTACACACTAGGGCAGGGTGGTTAATGACAGTGTTACTACACACTAGGGCAGGGTGGTTAATGACAGTGTTACTACACACTAGGGCAGGGTGGTTAATGACAGTGTTACTACACACTAGGGCAGGGTGGTTAATGACAGTGTTACTCCACACTAGGGCAGGGTGGTTGATGTAATGACAGTGTTACTACACACTAGGGCAGGGTGGTTAATGACAGTGTTACTCCACACTAGGGCAGGGTGGTTAATGACAGTGTTACTCCACACTAGGGCAGGGTGGTTAATGACAGTGTTACTACACACTAGGGCAGGGTGGTTAATGACAGTGTTACTCCACACTAGGGCAGGGTGGTTAATGACAGTGTTACTCCACACTAGGGCAGGGTGGTTAATGACAGTGTTACTACACACTAGGGCAGGGTGGTTAATGACAGTGTTACTCCACACTAGGGCAGGGTGGTTAATGACAGTGTTACTACACACTAGGGCAGGGTGGTTAATGACAGTGTTACTCCACACTAGGGCAGGGTGGTTAATGACTTACTACACACTAGGGCAGGGTGGTTAATGACTTACTACACACTAGGGCAGGGTGGTTAATGACAGTGTTACTACACACTAGGGCAGGGTGGTTAATGACTTACTACACACTAGGGCAGGGTGGTTAATGACTTACTACACACTAGGGCAGGGTGGTTAATGACAGTGTTACTACACACTAGGGCAGGGTGGTTAATGACTTACTACACACTAGGGCAGGGTGGTTAATGACAGTGTTACTACACACTAGGGCAGGGTGGTTAATGACACTGTTACTACACACTAGGGCAGGGTGGTTAATGACTTACTACACACTAGGGCAGGGTGGTTAATGACTTACTACACACTAGGGCAGGGTGGTTAATGACTTACTCCACACTAGGGCAGGGTGGTTAATGACTTACTCCACACTAGGGCAGGGTGGTTAATGACTTACTCCACACTAGGGCAGGGTGGTTAATGACTTACTCCACACTAGGGCAGGGTGGTTAATGACTTACTCCACACTAGGGCAGGGTGGTTAATTGTTGTTTTAAGAGAACATGGACCACCAAACTATCTGATCGTCTATTTCAGGGAACAGACGTGTAAAATTGATCTGGAAACGTTTTGAGTCTTATTGCCAAGATGTGTTTTAAAACAGACGAGGAAACATTTCAGTCTGAAGGAGGTACGCTTTATGAATTCATAAAAAAAATCTAATCAGAATGAATCAAAGGACCAGTCTACATTGATAATGACATTATCAAATGCTTCTCCCACTGCGTTTGCAGCTTTGTAAATGAAATACTCCGTCTCAGTATTCATCCTCTGCAAGATATGGCAGTTCACATTCTCCAGAAAGACGCTGTTTCTCATTCATGATGGTATTGCAATAATTTCTTGAACATCAGAGCCTTGGTCTGTAGCCTCCAGCATCAGAGTCTTGGTCTGTAGCCTCCAGCATCAGAGCCTTGGTCTGTAGCCTCCAGCATCAGAGCCTTGGTCTGTAGCCTCCAGCATCACAGCCTTGGTCTGTAGCCTCCAGCATCACAACCTTGGTCTGTAGCCTCCAGCATCACAGCCTTGGTCTGTAGCCTCCAGCATCACAGCCTTGGTCTGTAGCCTCCAGCATCACAGCCTTGGCCTGGAGCCTCCAGCATCACAGCCTTGGCCTGTAGCCTCCAGCATCAGAGTCTTGGTCTGTAGCCTCCAGCATCACAGCCTTGGCCTGGAGCCTCCAGCAGCAGAGCCTTGGCCTGGAGCCTCCAGCAGCAGAGCCTTGGCCTGTAGCCTCCAGCAGTAGTAGGAAGAAGGAACCCGTGACACAGTACAGCAGCACTCAATGTAATGTTCATATCATGACGGAAACAGTAAACACTCCTGTACTCACCCATGACTGCGTGACCTTGCACTACTCCAACACCATCATTACGTTTGCCGACGACACAACGGTGGTAAGCCTGATCACCGACAACAAGGAGACGGCCTATAGGGAGGAGGTCAGAGACCTGGCAGTGTGGTTGCCAGGACAACAACCTCTCCCTCAATGTGATCAAGACAAAAGAGATGATTGTGGACTACAGGAAATGGAGGGCTGAGCCACGCCCCCATTCACATCGACGGGCCTATAGTGGAGCAAGGTGAATGCTTCAAGTTCCTCGTTGTCCAAATCACTAAGGACCTATCATGGTCCAAACACACCAACACAGTCGTGGAGAGGGGACGACAAAGCCTCTTACCCCTCAGGAGGCTGAAAATATTTGGTATGGGACCACAGATCCTCAAAAAGTTAATTGTTCAATTACTTCAACTTAGTGCTGGGTGGTATACCGTATTTTACTATATACTGGTATTTATGAACGGACTGGTTTGTGTTTTTACTTTACCTTCTATAACGGTATTGGAATGTTTGGTTTGTTAAATGTGATACACCGTGTGTAAAGTCCATTTTTATAGTTTACTCCGCTACTTGAGTCATCCTTCACCTCTCTCTCTCTCCACGCCCCTTTCCACACAGACTAAGCCCCGCCCCCTGTCACTCAAGGAGCGCATTTGTTGTTGCTTGACCACGAGACACTTTCGTTCAGTCTGCATGGTCAGTGCAGCGCATGCAACAATGTTGATGACAACGATGTTGTTTCCACTTTGATCTTAATATAAATCCACAAGCGTTCTACAATTACAGTATAGGTTTGTGTTTCTTACATCTGCAAACAGCTAGTTTGTATTTTCTTAGCAAGTTATGCTAAATCGTGTTAGCCACTAATGCTAATCGCTAGTTAGCTGGCTAGCTAACAGTATCTTCTAAATCAAAGAGGGATAGATGAAGCATGAATATGTTGGCTATATGAATAAAGATTTAATGAAGCCAAAGATTATAGGGTCCCCTAGGAAACACTGAACATCACTTTGGTTCCTACCCTGTCACAATAACTCGTCCATGGCATTTTCATTCGTTGTCATGTCAAACAAAACTGTATTCAAAGTGCCCACTATTATTTATATTCTAACTATAGAATTATAATAAACATTCTACTTTCATGATTCCAAAAGTTCACCCAACTGTTTTGATCTAAATTGTAATTGCAACATTTGGTTAAAAATAAGGCCTAGCATTTTTCTCCATATCGTGGCAGTGTGGAAATGATCTCAAATGAGTGCAGGAAATGCAGAAATTAACGGAAATGCAGGAAATAATTTGAGTATTATAATACTACATGGGTACTGGTACTCCTTGTATATAGTCTCATTATTATAATACTACAGGGGTACTGGTACTCCTTGTATATAGTCTCATTATTATAATACTACAGGGGTACTGGTACTCCTTGTATATAGTCTCATTATTATAATACTACAGGGGTACTGGTACTCCTTGTATATAGTCTCATTATTATAATACTACAGGGGTACTGGTACTCCTTGTATATAGTCTCATTATTATAATACTACAGGGGTACTGGTACTCCTTGTATATAGTCTCATTATTATAATACTACAGGGGTACTGGTACTCCTTGTATATAGTCTCATTATTATAATACTACAGGGGTACTGGTACTCCTTGTATATAGTCACATTATTATAATACTACAGGGGTACTGGTACTCCTTGTATATAGTCTCATTATTATAATACTACAGGGGTACTGGTACTCCTTGTATATAGTCTCATTATTATAATACTACAGGGGTACTGGTACTCCTTGTATATAGTCTCATTATTATAATACTACAGGGGTACTGGTACTCCTTGTATATAGTCTCATTATTATAATACTACAGGGGTACTGGTACTCCTTGTATATAGTCTCATTATTATAATACTACAGGGGTACTGGTACTCCTTGTATATAGTCTCATTATTATAATACTACAGGGGTACTGGTACTCCTTGTATATAGTCTCATTATTATAATACTACAGGGGTACTGGTACTCCTTGTATATAGTCTCATTATTATAATACTACAGGGGTACTGGTACTCCTTGTATATAGTCTCATTATTGTTATTTTATTGTGTTACGATTTCCTTAATTATTATTATTTTCTTTTTTACAAATGTCTCTTCTTTTGCTTTTTAACTCTGATTTGTTGGGAAGGGGCTTGTCAGAGCTCTTGATTGAGCACTTCCTGCTCCTCTACCTCAGTGCTGTGTGTGTGTGTGTGTGTGTGTGTGTGTGTGTGTGTGAGGACTAGAGATGACACAATGTGTTACTACCACCACATCCTCCAGTCAGACACACAGCCCTGTGTATACAGCTCAACCTGTAGTAGATGTTACTACTACCACCACATCCTCCAGTCAGACACACAGCCCTGTGTATACAGCTCAACCTGTAGTAGATGTTACTACTACCACCACATCCTCCAGTCAGACACACAGCCCTGTGTATACAGCTCAACCTGTAGTAGATGTTACTACTACCACCACATCCTCCAGTCAGAACACACAGCCCTGTGTATACAGCTCAACCTGTAGTAGATGTTACTACTACCACCACATCCTCCAGTCAGAACACACAGCCCTGTGTATACAGCTCAACCTGTAGTAGATGTTACTACTACCACCACATCCTCCAGTCAGACACACAGCCCTGTGTATACAGCTCAACCTGTAGTAGATGTTACTACTACCACCACATCCTCCAGTCAGACACACAGCCCTGTGTATACAGCTCAACCTGTAGTAGATGTTACTACTACCACCACATCCTCCAGTCAGACACACAGACACACAGCCCTGTGTATACAGCTCAACCTGTAGTAGATGTTATTACTACCACCACATCCTCCAGTCAGACACACAGCCCTGTGTATACAGCTCAACCTGTAGTAGATGTTACTACTACCACCACATCCTCCAGTCAGACACACAGCCCTGTGTATACAGCTCAACCTGTAGTAGATGTTACTACTACCACCACATCCTCCAGTCAGAACACACAGCCCTGTGTATACAGCTCAACCTGTAGTAGATGTTACTACTACCACCACATCCTCCAGTCAGAACACACAGCCCTGTGTATACAGCTCAACCTGTAGTAGATGTTACTACTACCACCACATCCTCCAGTCAGACACACAGCCCTGTGTATACAGCTCAACCTGTAGTAGATGTTATTACTACCACCACATCCTCCAGTCAGACACACAGCCCTGTGTATACAGCTCAACCTGTAGTAGATGTTACTACTACCACCACATCCTCCAGTCAGACACACAGCCCTGTGTATACAGCTCAACCTGTAGTAGATGTTACTACTACCACTACATCCTCCAGTCAGACACACAGACACACAGCCCTGTGTATACAGCTCAACCTGTAGTAGATGTTACTACTACCACCACATCCTCCAGTCAGACACACAGCCCTGTGTATACAGCTCAACCTGTAGTGATGTTACTACTACCACCACATCCTCCAGTCAGACACACAGCCCTGTGTATACAGCTTACTAGAAGCACAAGCATTTCGCTACACTCGCATTAACATCTGCTAACCATGTGTATGTGACAAATAAAATTTGATTTGATTTGAGCTCAACCTGTAGTAGATGTTCTTAGCCAGCTGTTCCTATTATCTCAGCTGGAAGTCTATTTGCCCTCTGAGATGAAATTACATCATACGTTAATTGCTAATGAATGAAGTAATTAGTATGTGTCACTACATTACGCGATAGCAACAACGTGCTGGTTACCTCTCAGCTGGGTGCTGTGATTACCCATCTCCCTCGGGTGCTGTGATTACCCATCTCCCTCGGGTGCTGTGATTACCCATCTCCCTCGGGTGCTGTGATTACCCATCTCCCTAGGGTGCTGTGATTACCCATCTCCCTCGGGTGCTGTGATTTACCCATCTCCCTCGGGGTGCTGTGATTACCCATCTCCCTAGGGTGCTGTGATTACCCATCTCCCTAGGGTGCTGTGATTACCCATCTCCCTCGGGGTGCTGTGATTACCCATCTCCCTCGGGTGCTGTGATTACCCATCTCCCTCGGGTGCTGTGATTACCCATCTCCCCCGGGTGCTGTGATTTACCCATCTCCCTAGGGTGCTGTGATTACCCATCTCCCTAGGGTGCTGTGATTACCCATCTCCCTAGGGTGCTGTGATTACCCATCTCCCTCGGGTGCTGTGATTACCCATCTCCCTAGGGTGCTGTGATTACCCATCTCCCTCGGGTGCTGTGATTACCCATCTCCCTCGGGTGCTGTGTGTCTGTTGTGTCTGTGTAGTTCTGCAGTATACAGTAATGGTGAGGGTGACTGTGGGAAACGCTGGGACTGATAAACCAGGATGGGAACATAGATTGCAGCTTGGTCTCTTTTTACCATTTGACGGAATTCTTCTTCTTCTTCTTCTTCTTATTTTTTTACCACAGACGTCCTTTGAGTTCATTTCATGTCTCTCTGTGCTGTGCTGTCTGTCTCTGTGCTGTCTGTCTATGTGCTGTCTGTGCTGTGCTGTCTCTCTGTGCTGTCTGTCTCTCTGTGCTGTCTGTCTGTGCTGTCTCTCTGTGCTGTCTGTGCTGTGCTGTCTCTCTGTGCTGTCTGTCTGTGCTGTGCTGTCTGTCTGTGCTGTCTGTCTCTCTGTGCTGTGTCTCTGTGCTGTGTCTCTGTGCTGTCTCTCTGTGCTGTCTCTCTGTGCTGTCTCTCTGTGCTGTCTGTCTGTGCTGTCTGTCTCTCTGTGCTGTCTCTCTGTGCTGTCTCTCTGTGCTGTCTGTCTCTCTGTGCTGTCTGTCTCTCTGTGCTGTCTCTGTGCTGTCTCTCTGTGCTGTCTGTCTGTCGTCGTGTAGAAGGCATGCTGTTTCCAGGAGCCCAAGCTGGTGATTTAGATGGTGAACCGGCTGATGAGTAGTAAGGCACTCAGGGTCCTCCCCCACATCCTCTTCAAATGCATGCGCACACAAACACACACACCCTGTCACCAATCTGTCTGTTCCTGAGCTGTGTGTCGTTCTTTAGTCGTTGCGACTCGTGTGTGTGTGTGTCTCTCTCTCTCTCTCTCTCTCTCTCTCTCTCTCTCTCTCTCTCTCTCTCTCTCTCTCTCTCTCTCTGTCTCTCTCTCTCTGTGGTGAGTTAGCTGTCTGTCTGCCTGCCGCTCCTCGCCACTGCATCCTGACTGACTGAAGAGCTCTGTCATTGACTCATCCCGTTCTTTATAAGGAGGTGTTAATGATGAGCAACCGCTTCACATAATACTGGAACCAGCCAGCCTGAACAGACCAGACCTTAACAGACAGACACAGTCAACCACCGGACTGAAGCCAGCCTGTACAGACCAGACCTTAACAGACAGACACAGTCAACTACCGGACTGAAGCCAGCCTGAACAGACCAGACCTTAACAGACAGACACAGTCAACTACCGGACTGAAGCCAGCCTGAACAGACCAGACCTTAACAGACAGACACAGTCAACCACCGGACTGAAGCCAGCCTCAACAACCACAGAGAGCAGAGCAGAGGGGACTGTAAGAATGTCAGTCTGACGAAGACATAGACTGTTGTCCTGTTTTATTCTCAATCTTCAAGACTTCCACCCCCTGGATGGTGTGCAGGACACAGGTACTGCAAGGCTTTTATTCTCTGTGTCTCTTGGGTTAACAGTACAGTACTACAGGGACACAGGAACTACAAGGCTTTTATTCTCTGTTTCACAGTACAGTACTACAGGGACACAGGTACTACAAGGCTTTTATTCTCTGTTTCTCAGTACAGTACTACAGGGACATAGGTACTACAAGGCTTTTATTCTCTGTTTCTCAGTACAGTACTACAGGGACATAGGTACTACAAGGCTTTTATTCTCTGTTTCTCAGTACAGTACTACAGGGACACAGGTACTACAAGGCTTTTATTCTCTGTTTCTCAGTACAGTACTACAGGGACATAGGTACTACAAGGCTTTTATTCTCTGTGTCTCAGTACAGTACTACAGGGACACAGGTACTGCAAGGCTTTTATTCTCTGTTTCTCAGTACAGTACTACAGGGACACAGGTACTACAAGGCTTTTATTCTCTGTGTCTCTTGGGTTAACAGTACAGTACTACAAGGCATTTATTCTCTGTGTCTCTTGGGTTAACAGTACAGTACTACAAGGCTTTTATTCTCTGTTTCTCTTGGGTTAACAGTACAGTACTACAAGGCTTTTATTCTCTGTGTCTCTTGGGTTAACAGTACAGTACTACAAGGCTTTTATTATCTGTGTCTCTTGGGTTAACAGTACAGTACTACAAGGCATTTATTCTCTGTGTCTCTTGGGTTAACAGTACAGTACTACTTCAGGGAGAAACGATGCACCTTCAGAGGGATCATTGTGACAGGTCTTTCTGAGCATGTTGCAGAAATGCTCCCGTGTCTGTCCCTGTCAACAACCTGTGAATGACCTGTAGGGAGATCCCGTGCTACACCACGTGGAAGGGTGTCTCGTCTGATGCTTGTCCGTCCAGACGGCAGAATGTCATGTTGGCGTACCCCACCTTGCACAATGTCATATGCATGATTACCATGCCTTGGTTATTTGTAAATGTATGCATACTGAAGCTACACACTTAAAGTATGGAAACCCTCCCACCTGTGTTTTTAGAATGAAGGACGACCTGCTGTACACAACATTAGTGCAGTGACTGGCCAGTCACCTGAACCCAGCGTGGGCCTCGATACTAGTGGGGTCTTGGAACACAATGAGGGGTGGTGGTTACTGGTGGATAGTTAGTCTCTGTTCTCCCTATGTCCTGCTGATCTACGGATCATTACATCACCAACTATCTTTAGGTAGTCCTCATTACTCCTGAGAATGCAGTGCATGCTGGGAGAACATACCAAGTTGACAATAACTCCTGTCAAGGTGTCTCTCAAATGTTTTATTTATTCAATCTTTTATTTCACTTTTTATTAAACCTTTTTATTTAACCTTTTTATTTAACTAGGCAAGTCAGTTAAGAACAAATTCTTCACGACAAGAAATGATGTGAAAGTCAATGATGTGAACAGATGTACAGTAAAGATGTATAGCAAGGCATTGCGAGTGTAGTGAGGCCGTTCTGCTGGTCTGGTGTTTACATGTGGAGGACGTCGTAAACTGACTTGACCTTCTTAATAGGCTGCTGAGGGGAGAAAGAAGGTGCTATTGGGTTGGACGGAAAGCATTTGAGAGGCGATTCTGCAGATTTGGTTTTTAGCTCCTCGTTCTGACATGGAATGTTGTCCGATGTCCTCGCGGTGCTGACAGCACAGTGTTGCCAGCAACATTCTCCGGGGTTTCAGAAAACATCCAGGCCGCACTACTTCATCCTTGAAATCATAGGGGGATATGAAATTACCATCTTGAAATAAAGTAAATTACACAGCACTGGTTCAAAAATAGATTTACCGCCCCCCCCCCTTTCAAACGCTCTCTGCTTTAACTGACGAGCGTCTGTGTCATCATTCCCTATTCCCTATATAGTGCACTACTTTAGACCAGAGCCCTGTGCTACCCTATTCCCTGTATAGTGCACTACTTTAGACCAGAGCCCTGTGCTACCCTATTCCCTATATAGTGCACTACTTTAGACCAGAGCCCTGTGCTACCCTATTCCCTATATAGTGCACTACTTTAGACCAGGGCCCTGGGCTACCCTATTCCCTATATAGTGCACTACTTTAGACCAGAGCCCTGTGCTACCCTATTCCCTGTATAGTGCACTACTTTAGACCAGAGCCCTGTGCTACCCTATTCCCTATATAGTGCACTACTTTAGACCAGAGCCCTGTGCTACCCTATTCCCTGTATAGTGCACTACTTTAGACCAGAGCCCTGTGCTACCCTATTCCCTATATAGTGCACTACTTTAGACCAGAGCCCTGTGCTACCCTATTCCCTATATAGTGCACTACTTTAGACCAGGGCCCTGGGCTACCCTATTCCCTATATAGTGCACTACTTTAGACCAGAGCCCTGTGCTACCCTATTCCCTATATAGTGCACTACTTTAGACCAGAGCCCTGTGCTACCCTATTCCCTATATAGTGCACTACTTTAGACCAGAGCCCTGTGCTACCCTATTCCCTATATAGTGCACTACTTTAGACCAGAGCCCTGTGCTACCCTATTCCCTATATAGTGCACTACTTTAGACCAGAGCCCTGTGCTACCCTATTCCCTATATAGTGCACTACTTTAGACCAGAGCCCTGTGCTACCCTATTCCCTATATAGTGCACTACTTTAGACAAGAGCCCTGTGCTACCCTATTCCCTATATAGTGCACTACTTTAGACCAGAGCCCTGTGCTACCCTATTCCCTATATAGTGCACTACTTTTAGACCAGAGCCCTGTGCTACCCTATTCCCTATATATAGTGCACTACTTTTGACCAGGGCTACATAAGCAGTGCACTATGTAGTGAATAGGGAGCCATTTGGGACGGGCTCTGGTGAGAGAACAGAATGTGACTAACGGGTGCCGTTTCGTCACATTCAACATGTCATTACTGGGTAGCAAAAGTTAACAGGTAGGATTTTGAATAATAGTAGTAATATTATGCGATTTAGCAGAGACTTTTATCCACAGAGACTTAGTCATGCTTACATCATGTTTTAACGTAAGGGGTGGTCCCGGGAATCGAACCCAGTTATCCTGGCGTTGCGAAAGAGCCATGCTCTACCAGCTGAGCTACAGAGGACCACGTGTTCCTGGAAGAAGGCAGTGTGGTCAAAACGTGGCCCTCTGTCTTCTTAAACGTCATTTAAAATCACTAAGGGCTTATGGTCCTGGAGGCCTGTTATTAGGGTGGCAGGTCTATAGGTTACAGCTTTCTGATTGGCTCCAGGGGTGCTGTACTATGACTGACCCTGTAAAACAACACCTATTGTACTACTATGACTGACCCTGTAAAACAACACCTATCATACTACTATGACTGACCCTGTAAAACAACACCTATTGTACTACTATGGCTGACCCTGTAAAACAACACCTATCGTACTACTATGACTGACCCTGTAAAACAACACCTATCATACTACTATGACTGACCCTGTGAAGCAACACATTACACTGCACCTATTGTACTACTATGACTGACCCTGTAAAACAACACCTATCATACTACTATGACTGACCCTGTAGAACAACACCTATCATACTACAATGACTGACCCTGTAAACAACACATTGCACTGCACCTATTGTACTACTATGACTGACCCTGTAAAACAACACCTATCATACTACTATGACTGACCCTGTAAAACAACACCTATCATACCACTATGGCTGACCCTGTAAAACAACACCTATCATACTACTATGACTGACCCTGTAGAACAACACCTATCATACTACTATGACTGACCCTGTAAAACAACACCTATCATACTACTATGACTGACCCTGTAGAACAACACCTATCATACTACTATGACTGACCCTGTAAAACAACACCTATCATACTACTATGACTGACCCTGTAAAACAACACCTATCATACTACTATGACTGACCCTGTAAAACAACACCTATCATACTACTATGACTGACCCTGTAAAACAACACCTATCATACTACTATGACTGACCCTGTAGAACAACACCTATCGTACTACTATGACTGACCCTGTAAAACAACACCTATCATACTACTATGACTGACCCTGTAGAACAACACCTATAATACTACTATGACTGACCCTGTAAAACAACACCTATCATACTACTATGACTGACCCTGTAGAACAACACCTATCGTACTACTATGACTGACCCTGTAAAACAACACCTATCATACTACTATGACTGACCCTGTAAAACAACACCTATCGTACTACTATGACTGACCCTGTAGAACAACACCTATCATACTACTATGACTGACCCTGTAAAACAACACCTATCATACTACTATGACTGACCCTGTAAAACAACACCTATCGTACTACTATGACTGACCCTGTAGAACAACACCTATCATACTACTATGACTGACCCTGTAAAACAACACCTATCATACTACTATGACTGACCCTGTAAAACAACACATTACACTGCACCTATCCAGTGTATGTGGCAATAAAACATTAAATATATTTTAAAGACAACAGTGTAAAGTGTACAGTATTTAAACAGAAAGACAACAGTGTAAAGTGTACAGTATTTAAACAGAAAGACAACAGTGTAAAGTGTACAGTATTTAAACAGAAAGACAACAGTGTAAAGTGTACAGTATTTAAACAGAAAGACAACAGTGTAAAGTGTACAGTATTTAAACAGAAAGACAACAGTGTAAAGTGTACAGTATTTAAACAGAAAGACAATAGTGTAAAGTGTACAGTATTTAAACAGAAAGACAACAGTGTAAAGTGTACAGTATTTAAACAGAAAGACAATAGTGTAAAGTGTACAGTATTTAAACAGAAAGACAACAGTGTAAAGTGTACAGTATTAATTTTCCCTAGAAACAGAATGGACATGGAAGCCTTTTGACTACATTGCTATCATTTATTGGACAGTAGGATTTTCACGTTTTAAAGCTACTGTACTGTATCTCAGTAATATACCAGATATCTAATGTACTGTCACTCAGTAGTATACAAGATATCTACTGTACTGTCACTCAGTAGTATCCCAGATATCTACTGTACTGTCACTCAGTAGTATACCAGATATCTACTGTAATGTCACTCAGTAGTATACCAGATATCTACTGTACTGTCACTCAGTAGTATCCCAGATATCTACTGTACTGTCACTCAGTAGTATACCAGATATCTACTGTACTGTCACTCAGTAGCATCCCAGATATCTACTGTACTGTCACTCAGTAGTATCCCAGATATCTACTGTACTGTCACTCAGTAGTATACCAGATATCTACTGTACTGTCACTCAGTAGCATCCCAGATATCTACTGTACTGTCACTCAGTAGTATCCCAGATATCTACTGTACTGTCACTCAGTAGTATACCAGATATCTACTGTACTGTCACTCAGTAGTATCCCAGCTATCTACTGTACTGTCACTCAGTAGTATCCCAGATATCTACTGTACTGTCACTCAGTAGTATCCCAGATATCTATTGTACTGTCACTCAGTAGTATACCAGATATCTACTGTACTGTCACTCAGTAGCATCCCAGATATCTACTGTACTGTCACTCAGTAGTATACCAGATATCTACTGTACTGTGTCACTCAGTAGTATACCGGATGGGATATCTTTCATTCTTTCTTTCATTCTTTCTTTCATTCTTTCTTTCTTTCATTCTTTCTTTCATTAAGTCTTTCTGTGGGTGGAAGCCTATTCACTGATAATTCTTAACTTGTATGGTGGTGAGTTGACTGTATTTTTCAGAGACATCTGTACCTTGTGGGTAGGAAGCTAAGGGCCTGTACCCTGTGAGTAGGAAGCAAAGGGCTTTCATTCACAAACCTTATTGCAAAATAATGGGTGCAGCAACAAACATCGTTCTTGTGCACAAACTGTTGTCCTCGTGTCTTCCTCTTTCAACAGTTGTTTTCTGATAAACATCTCAGTCAGAAGACATTGACTTTTAAAAAAAACCTAAAACACATTTTGTGCATTTTGGATATTTTGATCTTCAACCATTGCACAATATGCTGATTTCTTCATGGGAACTCAACTGTTGAAGAGGAAATGTTGAAACGAAAATAAAAACAATTTGTGTTAGAGGAAGCGCTGAGCTAATTTCCGTGGCAACGCCGGCTGTGACATTGGACCAATGTCCTGTGGAGTCCCACTTCTCTGTGACCCTGACCTCTGTGATGAAAGACAATCTGATGCAGCATGTGAAGCAGCCCTTCACAGTCTACACCACCGTTCAAAAGTCTTGGGGTCACTTAGAAATGTCCTTGTTTTTGAAAGAAAAGCACATTTTTCTAATGGATGAAAGGCCTGTTACTCTGCTTCACATGCTGCATCAATAACATCAAATTGATCAGAAATACAGTGTGAACATTGACAACATTAACAATGACTATTGTATAATTATTTTAAATGGAATATCTACATAGGCGTACAGAGGCCCATTATCAGCAACCATCACTCCTGTGTTTCAATGGCACGTTGTGTTAGCTAATTTCCTCTTTATAATTTTAAAAGGATAATTGATCATTAGAAAACCCTTTTGAAATTATGTTAGCACTGCTGGAAACTGTTTTAAAGAAGCAATAAAACTGGGCCTTTAGACTAGTTGAGTATCTGGAGCATCAGCATTTGTGGGTTCGATTACAGGCTCAAAATGGCCAGAAACACAAAGAACTTTTCTTCTAAAACTCGTCAATCTGTTCTTGTTCTGAGAAATGAAGGCTATTCCATGTGAGAAATTGCCAAGAAACTGAAGATCTCGTACAACGCTGTGTACCACTCCCTTCACAGATTGTGTACTACTCCCTGGCAGAACGCCAGCATCATTCTGTTAGTTGGTCTCATCAGAAAGGCCTGTTACTCTGTTAGTTCACCTCATCAGAAAGGCCTGTTACTCTGTTAGTTGGTCTCATCAGAAAGGCCTGTTACTCCGTTAGTTGGTCTCATTTGAAAGGCCTGTTACTCTGTTAGTTGGTCTCATCAGAAAGGCCTGTTACTCTGTTAGTTGGTCTCATCAGAAAGGCCTGTTACTCTGTTAGTTCACCTCATCAGAAAGGCCTGTTACTGTTAGTTGGTCTCATCTGAAAGGCCTGTTACTCTGTTAGTTGGCATCATCAGAAAGGCCTGTTACTCTGTTAGTTCACCTCATCAGAAAGGCCTGTTACTCTCTTAGTTGGTCTAATCAGAAAGGCCTGTTACTCTGTTAGTTGGCATCATCAGAAAGGCCTGTTACTCTGTTAGTTGGTCTCATCAGAAAGGCCTGTTACTCTGTTAGTTGGTCTCATCAGAAAGGCCTGTTACTCTGTTAGTTGGTCTCATTTGAAAGGCCTGTTACTCTGTTAGTTGGTCTCATCAGAAAGGCCTGTTACTCCGTTAGTTGGTCTCATTTGAAAGGCCTGTTACTCTGTTAGTTGGCCTCATCAGAAAGGCCTGTTACTCTGTTAGTTGGCCTCATCAGAAAGGCCTGTTACTCTGTTAGTTGGCCTCATCAGAAAGGCCTGTTACTCTGTTAGTTGACCTCATCAGAAAGGCCTGTTACTCTGTTAGTTGGCCTCATCAGAAAGGCCTGTTACTCTGTTAGTTGACCTCATCAGGGGACCAACTTACTTTTCTTTATCCCGAATGGCAGTCAAATTAAACCCTGATATACATGGATATTTACACAGATACAATATATAAAATAGACAAGATAGTAAGATGAGAGAACACATGATCATGTATTTTATTACCGAAACATAGGACACACCTAGCTTTTCTAGTCCTGTCTGTCAGACTGTCACTGTCTGTTCCTCTCTCATTGTCAGACTAAGTGAATGTCCTCCATGGAAATCCTCAATGTCCATGAACTTCTGATCCTCTAGCTAGCATTATGTTCCGGAGAGAGAGAGAGAGAGACCCCCTCACACCTCCCGTGCTGTGAATAAGGAGGTCTCTGCAGGCCTCCTCTCTGTATCCTTCCTCTTATTAACCGGCGGAGGCCACCACACCAGGCTCCTGACAGATGTATCCTGAAGATGCTGCACGCTCCTTCCTGTTTCTGTCTGTCTGTCTGTCTGTCTCTGTCTCTGTGTCTGTCTGTCTCTTTCTGTCTCTTTCTGTCTCTGTCTTTCTCTCTCTTTCTCTGTCTGTCTGTCTGTCTCCCTTTCACTATCTGTCTGTCTCTCTCTTTCACTATCTGTCTGTCTGTCTCTCTTTCACTGTCTGTCTTTCTGTCTCTCTTTCTCTGTCTGTTTGTCTGTCTCTCATTTAGAACCCTTTTGTCTGCATGAAGGAGCTTCTAGAGCAAAGTTGGGACACTGGTGGAATTTAAATAGGCTGGTCCCCCACTTTGAAAGGGACCAATGCTGGCTGTCAGGTGGGTGGAAGGGAGCGAGCTCTGGTGGAAGGGAGGGGGGGGGGGGGGGGGGGGGCTGGTGTTGAGGGAGGGAAGCCCTCCACAGTTCTCCTTTTCTATGGTCTGAGAGTGTTTCAGTGTTCCATGGCCTTCAGACCATGTTGGCATGGCATGCTGGCTGGCTGGTTGGCTGGCACCGATGTTTAAATGGGAGTACTTCTGAATGTGGTCTGCCATGACTGTAATTAGTGCCCTGTCTGTATTCTACATGAGCACTTCTTTAGCTTTAGGTGGGAAGGCTGCTGGGGGCCACAAGGGAAAGAGCCTCAGCAACTGATTCAGAAGTAGGCAAAAATCCGCTTAACTTCTGGAGAAAATATAATTCAGTATCAACATAATAAATCATTTAGATAGGAAGCCATAAATGTGTGTCTCTCTCTCTCTCTCTCTCTCTCTCATATATATATATATATATATATATATATATATATATCTATCTATTTATGTCTCTCTATCTCGCCATCTCTTCCTGTCTATATCTCTTTCTCAGGAAATGTCAATGAAAGGAGACTCAAAGGAATGAATGAAACTGTTTCGCCATGCCGTTGCTTACACGGTCACATGGTCTTAATCAAATTGAGAATCATGTTAGAATGCTTGCTTTATCACTGCAGTGTTTTATTGCCTTTCATGTAATGGTCTATACCATATACCCTGGTCTATACCCTGGTCTATACCCTATACCCTGGTCTATACCCTGGTATATACCCTGGTCTATACCCTGGTATATACCCTGGTCTATACCCTGGTATATACCCTATACCCTGGTCTATACCCTATATCCTGGTCTATACCCTGATCTATACCCTGATCTATACCCTATACCATGATCTATACCCTATACCCTGGTCTATACCCTATACGCTGGTCTATACCCTATACCCTGGTCTATACCCTGGTCTATACCCTGGTCTATACCCTATACCCTGGTCTATACCCTATACGCTGGTCTATACCCTGGTCTATACCCTATACCCTGGTCTATACCCTATACCCTGGTCTATACCCTGATCTATACCCTATACCATGGCCTATACCCTGGTCTATACCCTATACCCTGGTCTATACCCTATACCCTGGTCTATACCCTATACGCTGGTCTATACCCTGGTCTATACCCTGGTCTATACCCTGTACCCTGGTCTATACCCTGTACCCTGGTCTATACCCTGTACCCTGGTCTATACCCTGGCCTACACCCTGGCCTGTACCTTGGTCTATACCCAATACCCTGGTCTATACACTGACCCCTGGTCTATTACCCTGGCCTATACCCTATACCCTGGTCTATACCCTATACCCTGGTCTATACCCTGATATATACCCTAGACCCTGGCCTGTATCCCGATCTATACCCTGGTCTATACCCTTTACCCTGGTCTATACCCTGGCCTATACCCTATATCCTAGACCCTGGCCTATACCTCGGCCTATACCCTATGCGCTGACCTGTACCCTGGTTTATACCCTAGACCCTGGCCTATACCCTGATCTATACCCTAGACCGTGACATATACCCTGATCTATACCTTAGACCCTGGCCTATACCCTGGTTAATACCCTGGTCTATACCAAATACCCTGGCCTATACCCTGGTCAATACCTTGGTCTATACCGTAGACCCTGGCCTATACCCTGATCTATACCTTAGACCCTGGCCTATACCCTGGTCAATACCCTGGTCTATGCCATATACCCTGGCCTATACCCTGGTCAATACCCTGGTCTATACCGTAGACCCTGGCCTATACCCTGATCTATACCCTAGACCCTGGTCTATACCCTATACCCTGGCCTATACCCCGGCCTATACCCAATACGCTGGCCTGTACCCTGGTCTATACCCTATACCCTGGTCTATACACTGGCCCCTGGTCTATTACCCTGGCCTATACCCTATACCCTGGTCTATACCCTGATATATACCCTAGACCCTGGCCTGTATCCCGATCTATACCCTGGTCTATACCCTTTACCCTGGTCTATACCCTTGCCTATACCCTATATCCTAGACCCTGGCCTATACCTCGACCTATACCCTATGCGCTGACTTGTACCCTGATCTATACCCTAGACCGTGGCCTATACCCTGATCTATACCTTAGACCCTGGCCTATACCCTGGTCAAACCCTGGTCTATACCATATACCCTGGCCTATACCCTGGTCAATACCCTGGTCTATACCGTAGACCCTGGCCTATACCCTGATCTATACCTTAGACCCTGGCCTATACCCTGGTCAATACCCTGGTCTATACCATATACCCTGGCCTATACCCTGGTCAATACCCTGGTCTATACCGTAGACCCTGGCCTGTTAAGATTAAGATTCATACTGTTACAGTATCTAGAGTTTACAAAATGGTACAATAGAGATAAATAATTATACACAACAAAGAATGACATCTGCCCACATGATCAAATTGATGTTGGGGTACTGTGTAGAGGCTGATCTGTCCTTCAGGGTTGGGCAGTGGCAACCCACTTACAATTATGGACCCTAGACCCTGGTCTATACCCTATACCCTGGCCTATACCCCGGCCTATACCCAATACGCTGGCCTGTACCCCTATATCCTGGTCTATACCCTGATCTATACCCTATACCATGATCTATACCCTATACCCTGGTCTATACCCTATACCCTGGTCTATACCCTATACGCTGGTCTATACCCTGGTCTATACCCTATACCCTGGTCTATACCCTATACGCTGGTCTATACCCTGGTCTATACCCTATACCCTGGTCTATACCCTGTACCCTGGTCTATACCCTGGCCTACACCCTGGCCTGTACCTTGGTCTATACCCAATACCCTGGTCTATACACTGGCCCCTGGCCTATACCCTGGTCAATACCCTGGTCTATACCGTAGACCCTGGCCTATACCCTGGTCTATTACCCTGGCCTATACCCTATACCCTGGTCTATACCCTGGTCTATACCATATACCCTGGTCTATACCGTAGACCCTGGCCTATACCCTGATCTATACCTTAGACCCTGGCCTATACCCTGGTCAATACACTGGTCTATACCATATACCCTGGCCTATACCCTGGTCAATACCCTGATCTATACCCTAGACCCTGGTCTATACCCTATACCCTGGCCTATACCCCGACCTATACCCATACGCTGGCCTGTACCCTGATCTATACCCTAGACCCTGGTCTATACCCTGGTATATACCCTGGCCTATATCCTAGACCCTGGTCTATACCCTGGTCTATACCCTATACCCTGGTCTATACCCTTTACCCCAGCCTATACCCTGATCTATACCCTAGACCTTGGCCTGTACCCTGATCTATACCCTAGACCCTGGCCTATACCCTGGTCAATGCCCTGGTCTATACCATATACCCTGGCCTATACCCTGGTCAATACCCTGGTCTATACTGTAGACCAAATCAAATCAAATTTATTTATATAGCCCTTCGTACATCAGCTGATATCTCAAAGTGCTGTACAGAAACCCAGCCTAAAACCCCAAACAGCAAGCAATGCAGGTGTAGAAGCACGGTGGCTAGGAAAAACTCCCTAGAAAGGCCAAAACCTAGGAAGAAACCTAGAGAGGAACCAGGCTATGTGGGGTGGCCAGTCCTCTTCTGGCTGTGCCGGGTGGAGATTATAACAGAACATGGCCAAGATGTTCAAATGTTCATAAATGACCAGCATGGTCGAATAATAATAAGGCAGAACAGTTTAAACTGGAGCAGCAGCACGGTCAGGTGGACTGGGGACAGCAAGGAGTCATCATGTCAGGTATTCCTGGGGCATGGTCCTAGGGCTCAGGTCCTCCGAGAGAGAGAAAGAAAGAGAGAATTAGAGAGAGCATATGTGGGATGGCCAGTCCTCTTCTGGCTGTGCCGGGTGGAGATTATAACAGAACATGGCCAAGATGTTCAAATGTTCATAAATGACCAGCATGGTCGAATAATATTAAGGCAGAACAGTTGAAACTGGAGCAGCAGCACAGCCAGGTGGACTGGGGACAGCAAGGAGTCATCATGTCAGGTAGTCCTGGGGCATGGTCCTAGGGCTCAGGTCCTCCGAGAGAGAGAAGGAGAGAATTAGAGAACGCACACCTAGATTCACACAGGACACCGAATAGGACAGGAGAAGTACTCCAGATATAACAAACTGACCCTAGCCCCCCGACACATAAACTACTGCAGCATAAATACTGGAGGCTGAGACAGGAGGGGTCAGGAGACACTGTGGCCCCATCCGAGGACACCCCCGGACAGGGCCAAACAGGAAGGATATAACCCCACCCATTTTGCCAAAGCACAGCCCCCACACCACTAGAGGGATATCTTCAACCACCAACTTAACATCCTGAAACAAGGCTGAGCATAGCCCACAAAGACCTCCGCCGCGGCACAACCCAAGGGGGGGGGGGGGGGGGCAACCCAGACAGGATGACCACATCAGTGAATCAACCCACTCAGGTGACGCACCCCCTCCAGGGACGGCATGAGAGAGCCCCAGTAAGCCAGTTACTCAGCCCCTGTAATATGGTTAGAGGCAGAGAATCCCAGTGGAAAGAGGGGAACCGGCCAGGCAGAGACAGCAAGGGCGGTTCGTTGCTCCAGAGCCTTCCCGTTCACCTTCCCACTCCTGGGCCAGACTACACTCAATCATATGACCCACTGAAGAGATGAGTCTTCAGTAGAGACGTAAAGGTTGAGACCGAGTTTGCGTCTCTGACATGGGTAGGCAGACCGTTCCATAAAAATGGAGCTCTATAGGAGAAAGCCCTGCCTCCAACTGTTTGCTTAGAAATTCTAGGGACAATTAGGAGGCCTGCGTCTTGTGACCGTAGCGTACGTGTAGGTATGTACGGCAGGACCAAATCAGAGAGATAGGTAGGAGCAAGCCCATGTAATGTTTTGTAGGTTAGCAGTAAAACCTTGAAATCAGCCCTTGCTTTGACAGGAAGCCAGTGTAGAGAGGCTAGCACTGGAGTAATATGATCAAATTTTTTGGTTCTAGTCAGGATTCTAGCAGCCGTATTTAGCACTAACTGAAGTTTATTTAGTGCTTTATCCGGGTAGCTGGAAAGTAGAGCATTGCAGTAGTCTAACCTAGAAGTGACAAAAGCATGGATACATTTTTCTGCATAATTTTTGGACAGAAAGTTTCTGATTTTTGCAATGTTACATAGATGGAAAAAAGCTGTCCTTGAAATGGTCTTGATATGTTCTCCAAAAGAGAGATCAGGGTCCAGAGTAACGCCGAGGTCCTTCACAGTTTTATTTGAGACGACTGTACAACCATTAAGATTAATTGTCAGATTCAACAGAAGATCTCTTTGTTTCTTGGGACCTAGAACAAGCATCTCTGTTTTGTCCGAGTTTAAAGACCCTGGCCTATACCCTGATCTATACCCTATACCCTGGCCTATACCCTGATCTATACCCTATACCCTGGCCTATACCCTGGTCTATACCCTATACACTGGCCTATACCCTATACCCTGGTCTATACCCTGGCCTATACCCTATGCCCTAGTCTATACCCTATGCCCTGGTCTATACCCTGGTCTATACCCTATACCCTGGTCTATACCCTGGTCTATACCCTATACCCTGGTCTATACCCTATACCCTATACATTGGTATATACCCTGGCCTACACCCTGGCCTGTACCTTGGTCTATACCCAATACCCTGGTCAATACCCTATACCCTGGCCCCTGGTCCTACACCCTGGCCTGTACCCTGGTCTATACCCTATACCCTGGTCTATACACTATACCCTGGCCTCTTCCCTGGCCTGTACAGGACAATAACATCATTGTGTTGGACACAGGAGATCTGATGATCGGATTCCCTTGAAGTCACAGTGGTTACACAGTTTTCTTGATATCCTATGTGCAACCATGGCCAACGTGTGTGTGTGTTTGTTTGTTTCTCTGAGGTTTAATGTAATGGCATGCTCCATTGGACTCATAGGGCTCATAGGACTCATAGGACTCCATAGGGCTTCATAGGACTCATAGGGCTCCATAGGGCTCATAGGGCTCATAGGACTTATAGGACTCATAGGGCTTCATAGGGCTCATAGGGCTTCATAGGGCTCATAGGACTCTAGTCAAAAGTAGTGTACTAGGGATTAGGGTGCCATTTGGTCTGCTTCCTGTCTGCTCCTGGCACTGTGTTTCCTGTCTGCTCCTGGCACTGTGTTTCCTGTCTGCTCCTGGCGCTGTGTTTCCTGTCTGCTCCTGGCGCTGTGTTTCCTGTCTGCTCCTGGCGCTGTGTTTCCTGTCCTAGCTCTGTCCCCAGTGGCACCATATTCCCTTCATAGTGTAATGGCACCCCTGCCGGCCCCACCAGCCACCTGGCAGTCAGATGTACTGGCCCTCAAGGGAACAGACAGGCAGGACGGTTCTCTCACTTCTACCCTACACAAAGAGGACAGAAAGAAGTAGATAACCAACGCTGTTGGACTGGGGCGATAAGCACACTAGCTGATACCAGAGCCATGTAAAGGGCATTCGAGTGTTGGACTGTGTAAGCTCTAAGGGGTGGTTCCCTCTGACTGTAGGTGGAAGGAGCTTGGGACCCAGAGGGAAGGGATTTTTTGGGTGGGAATGCAATTCACAAGTAGGAACATGGCAGAAAACAAGTCACAGGGGATGGAGTCTCTGACCAGCGTGGAGTCTCTGACCAGCGTGGAGTCTCTGACCAGCGTGGAGCCTCTGACCAGCGTGGAGTCTCTGACCAGCGTGGAGTCTCTGACCAGCGCGGAGTCTCTGACCAGCGTGGAGTCTCTGACCAGCGTGGAGTCTCTGACCAGCGTGGAGTCTCTGACCAGCGCGGAGTCTCTGACCAGCGCGGAGTCTCTGACCAGCGCGGAGTCTCTGACCAGCGCGGAGCCTCTGACCAGCGCGGAGCCTCTGACCAGCGCGGAGCCTCTGACCAGCGTGGAGCCTCTGACCAGCGTGGAGTCTCTGACCAGCGTGGAGTCTCTGACCAGCGTGGAGTCTCTGACCAGCGTGGAGTCTCTTACCACCTTTCACCTACTAAGACATACGCAATCATTTTTAGCTTCAGATGTCTAACTTTTTCAAGAAAAGTTAGACATTGTCAGGAGAGGTCGCCCGACGCCGACGCTACAAAGCCTGCCACAGGTGGGAAAGGGGTTCGTTCGCCACTTTCAAAGTTCCAACTATGAGCACTATCAATGGCTCACAGGCTCAGAGAAGCACTGCAAACTGTACTGCTGGGAATGCTTATTATTACAATTGAGCGAGAGAGGCGCAGGTTCAGTCAAATCTACGATGACACAGAGCGCATCCCAAGTTCACCCAGCGCACGCAGAGGCCCAGCACAAGGAGACCCTCGCACATACTACCAACAACTCCACAGCAATATTCTGGACAACATTCTTTGCCAGATACGAAACAGGTTTCAAGACCACGAAAAATGTATGTTTCTCTCCCTCCTGGACCCCCAGCACTTTCAGACCTACCGGAAAAAATTCCCACAAACAGCCTTCTGCAGCTTAACAGAGAGTCACGGAACACTGTTCGACCTATCCAAGCTAAAAACAGAACTGACTGTAATGTATGCTATGACTGATTTTGAAGGGAAAAGTCCCTCTGATCTCCTTGATTTCCTTAAGCAGAAAAATGTGAATGAGGACATGGGGCAACTTTACACATTGGCATGTGTGACAGTGACTATCCCCGTGTCCACGGCTTCTGTCGAGCGCTCATTCTCGGCCATAAAGCGAATCAAAACATATTCCAGAAATGCTACTGGACAGACTCGGCTTTCAGCATTAGCCTCCATGTCGATAGAAAAGGACTTATTGGTGGAACTAAAACGCACAGATGGACTGTACAACAGAGTCATTGAAGTCTTCTTGAGGAAAGAAAGGAGGATGGATTTTGTGTTAAATGTATTAAATGTCTATGTATGTTTCGCATTTTATTTCGTTAATATTAAATAGCCTATATATTAACAAAAATAAAATGGCAAATAGCCTATGTTGCAAATGATTTGTTTTCTTTCTTTTATTTTCAGTGAATAGTTGTGTGTCTTTATCATCACGGTGAAACTGCTTTGTGTGCGACGCGACGCCTGGTTAAACTGCGTTTCTGTCTAAATGTATAGTGTCTAGAGCCGTGGCATCATAATGAGGGTAATAAGAGGTGGATTAATTCGGGTGGGACTGTGTAGGACCTCACTGAAGGCCCCAGGCCCCAGGCCCACGGCACTGCTATTTAGTCATGTAACCAAGGCAACTGTTTGGAACATTCCGCGTGTGTCTCGAATGGCAGCCTATTCCGTTTAGATGAAAGGGCTCTGGTCAAGATTAGTCACTATGAAGGGAGTTTGGTTCCATTTAGGACGTCGCCTCTGTTTCAGATCATGTCTACCTGAAAGCTTTGCTTTGATTTGACTGTACCTAAGGCTACTGTGGTGTAGGGCTGGGTGGTATAACCGTATTTGACTATATACTGGTATTTATGAACGGACTGGTTTGGGTTTTTACTTTACCTTCCATAACGGTGTTTGAATGTTTGGTTTGTTAAATGTGATACGCCGTTGTGTAACGTCCATTTTTATAGTTTACTCGGCTACTTGAGTCATCCCTCTCTCTCTCTCTGTCTCTCTGTCTCTCTGTCTCTCTCTCTCTCTCTCTCTCTCTCTCTCTCTCAATTCAATTCAATTCAATTCAAGGGCTTTATTGGCATGGGAAACATGTGTTAACATTGCCAAAGCAAGTGAGGTAGATAATATACAAAAGTGAAATAAACAATAAAAATGAACAGTAAACATTACACATACAGAAGTTTCAAAACACGCCCCTTTCCACACAGACTAAGCCCCGCCCCCTGTCACTCAAGGAGCGCATTTGTTGTTGCTTGACCACGAGACACTTTCGTTCAGTCTGCATGGTCAGTGCAGCACATGCAACAATGTTGATGACAACGATGTTGTTTCCACTTTGATCTTAATATAAATCCACAAGCGTTCTATGATTACAATATTAGTTTGTGTTTCTTACATCTGCAAACAGCTAGTTTGTATTTTCTTAGCAAGTTATGCTAAATCGTTTTAGCCACTAATGCTAATCGCTAGTTAGCTGGCTAGCTAACAGTATCTTATAAATCAAAGAGGGATATATGAAGCATGAATATGTTGGCTATATGAATAAAGATTTAATGAAGCCAAAGATTATAGGGTCCCCTAGGAAACACTGAACATCACTTTGGTTCCTACCCTGTCACAATAACTCGTCCATGGCATTTTCATTCGTTGTCATGTCAAACAAAACTATTCAAAGTGCCCACTATGATTTATATTCTAACTAGAGGTCGACCGATTTATGATTTTTTAATACCGATTTATTGGAGGACCAAAAAAAGCTGATACCGATTAATCGGACAATTTTATTTATTTATTTATTAAAAAGAAAATAGTTTTTTTTTTTTTTTACATATATATTTGTAATAATGACAATTACAACAATACTGAATTAAAACTTTTATTTTAACTAAATATAATATATAACATGAGTCTTCAATTTTCCCAGTTAAGAAGCTTTAGATTGTAGTTATTATAGGACTATTTCTCTCTGTACCATTTGTATTTCATAAACCTTTGACTATTGGATGTTCTTATAGGCACTATAGTATTGCCAGCCTGATCTCGGGAGTTGATAGGCTTGAAGTCATAAACAGCGCTGTGGTGCAAGCATTGTGAAGTGCTGCTGGCAAACGCAGGAAAGTGCTGTTTGAATGAATGCTTACGAGCCTGCTGCTGCCTACCACCACTCAGACTGCTCTATCGAATCATAGACTTAATTATAATATAATAAACACACAGAAACACGAGACTTTGGTCATTAATAAGCCACCTCGACATTGTCTATTTTTCTAGCAAGTTTGATCTGAAAAGGACATATATTTCTGAAGTCTCTCTCTGGATGCCCCAGGGTGGAAGTGGAATGGGGAAAGGGGGATATCTAGTCAGTTGTTCAACTGAATGTATTCAACTGAAATGTGTCTTCTGCATTTAACCCTCTGAATCAGAGAGGTGAAGGGGTCTGCCTTAATCAACATCCACGTCTTCACTGCCCAGGGAACAGTGGGTTAACTGCCTTGCTCAGGGGAACAGTGGGTTAACTGCCTTGTTCAGGGGAACAGTGGGTTAACTGCCTTGTTCAGGGGAACAGTGGGTTAACTGCCTTGTTCAGGGGAACAGTGGGTTAACGGCCTTGCTCAGGGGAACAGTGGGTTAACTGCCTTGCTCAAGGGAACAGTGGGTTAACTGCCTTGCTCAGGGGAACAGTGGGTTAACTGCCTTGCTCAGGGGAACAGTGGGTTAACTGCCTTGCTCAGGGGAACAGTGGGTTAACTGCCTTGTTCAGGGGAACAGTGGGTTAACTGCCTTGCTCAGGGGAACAGTGGGTTAACTGCCTTGCTCAAGGGAACAGTGGGTTAACTGCCTTGCTCAGGGGAACAGTGGGTTAACTGCCTTGCTCAGGGGAACAGTGGGGTAACTGCCTTGCTCAGGGGAACAGTGGGGTAACTGCCTTGCTCAGGGGAACAGTGGGGTAACTGCCTTGCTCAGGGGAACAGTGGGTTAACTGCCTTGCTCAGGGGAACAGTGGGTTAACTGCCTTGCTCAGGGGAACAGTGGGTTAACTGCCTTGCTCAGGGGAACAGTGGGTTAACTGCCTTGCTCAGGGGAACAGTGGGTTAACTGCCTTGCTCAGGGGAACAGTGGGTTAACTGCCTTGCTCAGGGGAACAGTGGGTTAACTGCCTTGCTCAGGGGAACAGTGGGTTAACTGCCTTGCTCAGGGGAACAGTGGGTTAACTGCCTTGCTCAGGGGAACAGTGGGTTAACTACATTGTTCAGGGGAACAGTGGGTTAACTGCCTTGCTCAGGGGAACAGTGGGTTAACTGCCTTGCTCAGGGGAACAGTGGGTTAACTGCCTTGTTCAGGGGAACAGTGGGTTAACTGTCTTGTTCAGGGGCAGAACGATCGCTTTTTACTTTGTCAGCTCGGAGATTCGATCCAGTAATCTTTCGGTTACTGGCCCAACGCTCTACCTACTAGGCTACCTGCCGCCCCTCGGATTGTGTGTGTGTGTCCTGGTCTGTCTTTGTGTGTGTGTGTGTGTGTGTTTAGGGGGATGGAGTGTCTGCCGTTGGTCTCAGGCCAGCTGTGGCGGGTCGGGGTCGGCCCCTGCTTGCTGGTCTGTGTGGAGCAGAGCGGTGGGGAGGCTCATCTTTTGTTTAATCTGCTTCACTGCAAAGCCCTGTGTCTGTGTACCAAATACCACCCTATTCCCTATGTAGTGCACTACTTTAGACCAGAGCCCTATAGAACCCTATTCCCTATGTAGTGCACTACTGTTGACCAGGGCCCTATAGAACCCTATTCCCTATATAGTGCACTACTGTTGACCAGGGCCCTATAGAACCCTATTCCCTATATAGTGCACTACTGTTGACCAGGGCCCTATAGAACCCTATTCCCTATGTAGTGCACTACTGTTGACCAGGGCCCATTGTGCTCTGGGTGCCGTTTGAGATGGGTTTATTCAGAGAGGTGCTGCAGATGGATGCCTGCTCAGATTGTTGTTGAAGGCTGTAGCAGAAGGGCTCAGCATCAGATGAGGCTATAGTTAACATTGAAACACACCTAAACTCAGGATTGATGTAAAGCCTGTTGAAATGTTGAGCGGTACAGATCTAGAATCAGGGTTTACTGCTTGGTATGTTCTGAGAGAGCTGCTGGAAGTACTGTAGAAACATCATCAAGAAAAGCAATGGGAGAAATTGTCTCATTGTTATATTTCACTATTCATACGTTTCCTCTTTCAATCAGCAGGCTACAATTTGAACGTGGTGGTGTTGGAATCAACACAGATTTGTGAAACCTCTATAGTGTGCATGCAAGTGTGCCTCAGTGTGGCCTCATAGTGTGACTGAGTCCCCACTGCTGTTCCTCTGTTTGACTTCCTGTGTCTGAGTCAAAGTCCTCTCCTCTGTTCCTCTGTTCCTCTGTTTGACTTCCTGTGTCTGAGTCAAAGTCCTCTCCTCTGTTCCTCTGTTTGACTTCCTGTGTCTTGAGTCAAAGTCCTCTTCTCTGTTCCTCTGTTCCTCTGTTTGACTTCCTGTGTCTGAGTCAAGTCCTCTCCTCTGTTCCTCTGTTTGACTTCCTGTGTCCACTCTCCTCTTGTCGTCCCCAGCTGCTTGTGGAGTATGGGTACAACTGCCAGCGCAGCGCCACAACCCGTCTCTGTCTCAGGCTCCATATCCTCTGTAGCAGCGCCCCAGCATCCTCCTCCGCGTGAGAGTCTCCATGGAAACGGGGCGGTGAACAGCAGGCAGTCTCTCAGCATGAGCTCTTCCCAGACAGTGAAGATCCACAGCGGCAAGGCCAAGTCTATCATCACCAACAAGGTGGCGCCTGTCGTCATCACGTAAGTCTCATCACGCCTCCAATCATTCAAGTCACGTAACCACCATCCAAGGGATGTTACCATGAGAATCCCTGAGGCTTTGATCACTAAGGTGTGAATGGATGGGGGGGATGGGGAAGTGTGTGGGGACGGGGGATGGGACGAGGGTAGTTGAGTTGTGTGTGTGTGTGTGCTGTTATCTAATTTGTCTTGTCTTGGGTTCAGAAGATAAGGTCATTTACCTTATCTGACTAATGAAATGTTGGGTCGGTCTCCAGTGGAAACCTCAGTACCACTGAGAGGGATTGAATGCTTAGTTTCACCATGTTGCAGATGACGGCTACGTTATCGTCTGTATTCCAGATATAATTGCAGACAGGAATTTCAGATCCACGATGACCTCTTCAGAACAAACTACAAAGTGGGCCGGATATCAGACTCAATGCCTGAACACTACTTGGTACAGGTAGGAAGAAAACACACCATGTTGTTACCCCTTGTTGCTTCACATTGATGTTGTTAACCCCTTGTTACTTCACATTGATGTTGTTGTTACTTCACATTGATGTTGTTACTTCACATTGATGTTGTTACCCCTTGTTACTTCACATTGATGTTGTTAACCCCTTGTTACTTTACATTGATGTTGTTAACCCCTTGTTACTTTACATTGATGTTGTTGTTACTTCACATTGATGTTATTGTTACTTCACATTGATGTTGTTGTTACCCCTTGTTACTTCACATTGATGATGTTACCCCTTGTTACTTCACATTGATGTTGTTAACCCCTTGTTACTTTACATTGATGTTGTTGTTACTTCACATTGATGTTATTGTTACTTCACATTGATGTTGTTGTTACCCCTTGTTACTTCACATTGATGTTGTTGTTACTTCACATTGATGTTGTTGTTACTTCACATTGATGTTGTTGTTACTTCACATTGATGTTGTTGTTACCCCTTGTTACTTCACATTGATGATGTTACCCCTTGTTACTTCACATTGATGTTGTTGTTACCCCTTGTTACTTCACATTGATGTTGTTACCCCTTGTTACTTCACATTGATGTTGTTGTTACTTCACATTGATGTTGTTGTTACTTCACATTGATGTTGTTACCCCTTGTTACTTCACATTGATGTTGTTGTTACTTCACATTGATGTTGTTGTTACTTCACATTGATGTTGTTGTTACTTCACATTGATGTTGTTGTTACCCCTTGTTACTTCACATTGATGATGTTACCCCTTGTTACTTCACATTGATGTTGTTGTTACCCCTTGTTACTTCACATTGTTGTTGTTACCCCTTGTTACTTCACATTGATGTTGTTACCCCTTGTTACTTCACATTGATGTTGTTGTTACTTCACATTGATGTTGTTGTTACCCCTTGTTACTTCACATTGATGATGTTACCCCTTGTTACTTCACATTGATGTTGTTGTTACCCCTTGTTACTTCACATTGATGTTGTTACCCCTTGTTACTTCACATTGATGTTGTTGTTACTTCACATTGATGTTGTTGTTACTTCACATTGATGTTGTTGTTACTTCACATTGATGTTGTTGTTACTTCACATTGATGTTGTTGTTACCCCTTGTTACTTCACATTGATGATGTTACCCCTTGTTACTTCACATTGATGTTGTTGTTACCCCTTGTTACTTCACATTGTTGTTGTTACCCCTTGTTACTTCACATTGATGTTGTTACCCCTTGTTACTTCACATTGATGTTGTTGTTACTTCACATTGATGTTGTTGTTACCCCTTGTTACTTCACATTGATGTTGTTGTTACCCCTTGTTACTTCACATTGATGTTGTTGTTACCCCTTGTTACTTCACATTGATGTTGTTGTTACTTCACATTGATGTTGTTACCCCTTGTTACTTCACATTGATGTTGTTGTTACCCCTTGTTACTTCACATTGATGTTGTTGTTACTTCACATTGATGTTGTTACCCCTTGTTACTTCACATTGATGTTGTTGTTACCCCTTGTTACTTCACATTGATGTTGTTGTTACTTCACATTGATGTTGTTGTTACCCCTTGTTACTTCACATTGTTGTTGTTACCCCTTGTTACTTCACATTGATGTTGTTGTTACCCCTTGTTACTTCACATTGATGTTATTGTTACTTCACATTGATGTTGTTGTTACCCCTTGTTACTTCACATTGATGTTGTTGTTACTTCACATTGATGTTGTTGTTACTTCACATTGATGTTGTTGTTACCCCTTGTTACTTCACATTGATGTTGTTGTTACCCCTTGTTACTTCACATTGTTGTTGTTACCCCTTGTTACTTCACATTGATGTTGTTACCCCTTGTTACTTCACATTGATGTTGTTGTTACTTCACATTGATGTTGTTACCCCTTGTTACTTCACATTGATGTTGTTGTTACCCCTTGTTACTTCACATTGATGTTATTGTTACTTCACATTGATGTTGTTGTTACCCCTTGTTACTTCACATTGATGTTGTTGTTACTTCACATTGATGTTGTTGTTACTTCACATTGATGTTGTTGTTACCCCTTGTTACTTCACATTGATGTTGTTACTTCACATTGTTGTTGTTACCCCTTGTTACTTCACATTGATGTTGTTGTTACTTCACATTGATGTTGTTGTTACTTCACATTGATGTTGTTGTTACTTCACATTGATGTTGTTGTTACCCCTTGTTACTTCACATTGATGTTGTTGTTACTTCACATTGATGTTGTTGTTACTTCACATTGATGTTGTTGTTACTTCACATTGATGTTGTTGTTACTTCACATTGTTGTTGTTACCCCTTGTTACTTCACATTGATGTTGTTACCCCTTGTTACTTCACATTGATGTTGTTGTTACTTCACATTGATGTTGTTACCCCTTGTTACTTCACATTGATGTTGTTGTTACCCCTTGTTACTTCACATTGATGTTATTGTTACTTCACATTGATGTTGTTGTTACCCCTTGTTACTTCACATTGATGTTGTTACCTCTTGTTACTTCACATTGATGTTGTTGTTACTTCACATTGATGTTGTTGTTACTTCACATTGATGTTGTTGTTACTTCACATTGATGTTGTTACTTCAAATTGTTGTTGTTACCCCTTGTTACTTCACATTGATGTTGTTACCCCTTGTTACTTCACATTGATGTTGTTGTTACCCCTTGTTACTTCACATTGATGTTGTTGTTACTTCACATTGTTGTTGTTGTTACCCCTTGTTACTTCACATTGATGTTGTTACCCCTTGTTACTTCACATTGATGTTGTTACCCCTTGTTACTTCACATTGATGATGTTACCCCTTGTTACTTCACATTGATGTTATTGTTACCCCTTGTTACTTCACATTGATGATGTTACCCCTTGTTACTTCACATTGATGTTGTTGTTACCCCTTGTTACTTCACATTGATGATGTTACCCCTTGTTACTTCACATTGATGTTGTTACCTCTTGTTACTTCACATTGATGTTGTTGTTACCCCTTGTTACTTCACATTGATGATGTTACCCCTTGTTACTTCACATTGATGTTGTTACCTCTTGTTACTTCACATTGATGTTGTTGTTACTTCACATTGATGTTGTTACCTCTTGTTACTTCACATTGATGTTGTTGTTACCCCTTGTTACTTCACATTGATGTTGTTACTACACATTGTTGTTGTTACCCCTTGTTACTTCACATTGATGTTGTTACCTCTTGTTACTTCACATTGATGTTGTTGTTACTTCACATTGTTGTTGTTGTTACCCCTTGTTACTTCACATTGATGTTGTTACCTCTTGTTACTTCACATTGATGTTGTTGTTACCCCTTGTTACTTCACATTGATGTTGTTACCTCTTGTTACTTCACATTGATGTTGTTGTTACCCCTTGTTACTTCACATTGATGTTGTTACCCCTTGTTACTTCACATTGATGTTGTTACCTCTTGTTACTTCACATTGATGTTGTTGTTACCCCTTGTTACTTCACATTGATGTTGTTACCCCTTGTTACTTCACATTGATGATGTTACCCCTTGTTACTTCACATTGATGTTGTTACCCCTTGTTACTTCACATTGATGCTGTTACCCCTTGTTACTTCACATTGATGTTGTTGTTACTTCACATTGATGTTGTTACCCCTTGTTACTTCACATTGATGTTGTTACTTCACATTGTTGTTGTTACCCCTTGTTACTTCACATTGATGTTGTTACTTCACATTGATGTTGTTACCCCTTGTTACTTCACATTGATGTTGTTGTTACTTCACATTGATGTTGTTGTTACTTCACATTGATGTTGTTGTTACTTCACATTGATGTTGTTGTTACCCCTTGTTACTTCACATTGATGTTGTTGTTACCTCTTGTTACTTCACATTGATGTTGTTGTTACTTCACATTGATGTTGTTGTTACTTCACATTGATGTTGTTGTTACCCCTTGTTACTTCACATTGATGTTGTTGTTACCTCTTGTTACTTCACATTGATGTTGTTGTTACCCCTTGTTACTTCACATTGATGTTGTTACCCCTTGTTACTTCACATTGATGTTGTTACTTCACATTGTTGTTGTTACCCTTTGTTACTTCACATTGTTGTTGTTACCTCTTGTTACTTCACATTGTTGTTGTTGTTACCCCTTGTTACTTCACATTGATGTTGTTACCTCTTGTTACTTCACATTGTTGTTGTTACCCCTTGTTACTTCACATTGTTGTTGTTACCCCTTGTTACTTCACATTGTTGTTGTTACCCCTTGTTACTTCACATTGATGTTGTTACCCCTTGTTACTTCACATTGATGTTGTTGTTACCCCTTGTTACTTCACATTGATGTTGTTGTTACTTCACATTGATGTTGTTGTTACTTCACATTGATGTTGTTACCCCTTGTTACTTGCGTGGCCATTGGTCCTTCTGATCCACCTATCACCTGTCACAGAGCTGTTCAGGCATGCCCAGACCCTTATTGTTACCGGGGAGGTTGTTTACTCACATAGATCACTACGGTTTCACCTGACCGCTTTAAACAAGGATGGACATCTGATAATGAATGACGAGGCTACAGAGATCAGTGTGAAACGAACAACACTAACGGTTTTCCACAAAAGTGGAAGCGGAGGCCCCCTTCAACATACTATTGTTGCTAATCGCTAATGTTGCTCATTTCACACTGATGCTATAAAGACCACCTTGAATAAATGTGTTATGAAGTCCTGGTAGGTATTTATTTACTTATAGGGGACAATGCACATTAGTCAACATCTATATTACAATAATGTAACATCCATGTAAATGGGGTTAGCCGTCAGGTATGTAGTCCCTGGGCAGGTATGTAGTCCCTGGGCAGGTATGTAGGTCCTGGGCAGGTATGTAGTTCCTGGGCAGGTATGTAGGTCCTGGGCAGGTATGTAGTCCCTGGGCAGGTATGTAATCCCTGGGCAGGTATGTAGTCCCTGGGCAGGTATGTAGTCCCTGGGCAGGTATGTAGTCCCTGGGCAGGTATGTAGGTCCTGGGCAGGTATGTAGTTCCTGGGCAGCTATGTAGTCCCTAGGCAGGTATGTAGGTCCCTGGGCAGGTATCTAGTCCCTGGGCAGGTATGTAGTCCCTGGGCAGGTATGTAGTCCCTGGGCAGGTATGTAAGTCCCTGGGCAGGTATGTAAGTCCCTGGGCAGGTATGTAAGTCCCTGGGCAGGTATGTAAGTCCCTGGGCAGGTATGTAGTCCCTGGGCAGGTATGTAAGTCCCTGGGCAGGTATGTAGTCCCTGGGCAGGTATGTAGTCCCTGGGCAGGTATGTAAGTCCCTGGGCAGGTATGTAAGTCCCTGGGCAGGTATGTAAGTCCCTGGGCAGGTATGTAGTCCCTGGGCAGGTATGTAAGTCCCTGGGCAGGTATGTAGTCCCTGGGCAGGTATGTAGTCCCTGGGCAGGTATGTAAGTCCCTGGGCAGGTATGTAAGTCCCTGGGCAGGTATGTAAGTCCCTGGGCAGGTATGTAAGTCCCTGGGCAGGTATGTAAGTCCCTGGGCAGGTATGTAGTCCCTGGGCAGGTATGTAGTCCCTGGGCAGGTATGTAGTTCCTGGGCATGTATGTAGGTCCTGGGCAGGTATGTAGGTCCTGGGCAGGTATGTAGGTCCTGGGCAGGTATGTAGTCCCTGGGCAGGTATGTAGGTCCTGGGCAGGTATGTAGTCCCTGGGCAGGTATGTAGGTTCCCTTGAAGTGTTCCCCGTACTGACTCTACTGTGCCCCCAGGGCCAGGGCCCATAGGGCTCTGTATAGGGAATAGGGTGCCATTTGACCAGGGCCCGTACTGACTCTACTGTACCCCCAGGACCAGGGCCCGTACTGACTCTACTGTACCCCCAGGGCCCGTACTGACTCTACTGTACCCCCAGGGCCCGTACGGACTCTACTGTGCCCCCAGGGCCCGTACTGACTCTACTGTACCCCCAGGGCCCGTACTGACTCTACTGTACCCCCAGGGCCCGTACTGACTCTACTGTACCCCCAGGGCCCGTACTGACTCTACAGTACCCCCAGGGCCCGTACTGACTCTACTGTACCCCCAGGGCGCGTACTGACTCTACTGTACCCCCAGGGCCCGTACTGACTCTACTGTACCCCCAGGGCCCGTACTGACTCTACTGTACCCCCAGGGCCCGTACTGACTCTACTGTACCCCCAACAGCAGCTGTTGATGGAAAAAGGGTGTTTCTAAATGCATGTATTTGATTGAGTGACGGTTCTGTGTGTCTGTAGGGTGAGTTCTTCATGGTCCAGGACGTGTACAGCAAGGCTGACGTCCTCAACACTACAGGCAGCTACGGAGCTCCAAACTACCGCCAGGTGAAAGGAAGCTACCCGCTGTACGGCATGGGCCAGCCCAGCCTGAATGGCTTCAAACAGGTCCTCCAAAGACTACAGAGTCAAGGGCATGAGGTTAGTCTACCGCCCTCGGGGGGAGAAACTCTATTTTCTTCATAGTGCACTACTGTTGACCCTTAGGTCTGTGTTTCTGTGTCTCTGTGTCTCTCTCTCTCTGTCTCTCTCTGTCTCTTTGTCTCTGTGTCTGTCTCTGTGTCTTTGTGTCTCTGTCTCTCTCTATCTGTCTCTCTCTATTTGTCTCTGTCTCTCTCTCTGTGTGTCTCTGTGTGTCTCTGTGTGTCTCTGTGTGTCTCTCTCTGTCTCTGTGTGTCTCTCTGTCTCTGTCTCTGTCAATTCAATTTCAATTCAATTCAAGGGCTTTATTGGCATGGGAAACATGTGTTAACATTGCCAAAGCAAGTGAGGTAGACAACATACAAAGTGAATATATAAAGTGAAAAACAACAAAAATTAACAGTAAACATTACACATACAGAGGTTTCAAAACAGTAAAGACATTACAAATGTCATAGTGTATATATATATATATATATATACAGTGTTTTAACAATGTACAAATGGTTAAAGGACACAAGATAAAATAAATAAGCATAAATATGGGTTGTATTTACAATGGTGTGTGTTCTTCACTGGTTGCCCTTTTCTATGTCTCTCTCTCTGTCTCTCTCTCTGTGTCTCTCTCTGTGTCTCTCTAGGTCAATGTTTCTCTCTCTCTCTCCCTCTCCCTTTCTGTGTCTCTGTCTCTCTGTCTCGGTCTCTCTGTCTTCCTCTCTCTGTCTCTCTGTCTCTGTATCTCTGTCTGTCTCTCAATTTCAATTCAAGGGGCTTCATTGCTATGGGAAACACATGTTAACATTGCCAAGGCAAGTGAAGTAGATAATTAACAGAAGTGAAATAAACAATACAAATGAACAGTAAACATTACACTCACAGAAGTTCCAAAAGAATAAAGACATTACAAATGTCATGTGTACAGTGTTGTAACGATGTGCAAATAGTTAAAGTACAAAAGGGAAAATAAACATAAATATGGGTTGTATTTACAATGATTTTTAACTGTTTGGCCTTTTCTTGTGGCAACAGGTCACACATATTGCTGCTGTGATGGCACACTGTGGTATTTAACCCATGGGAGTTTATCAAAATGAGATTTTTTTCTTTGTGTAATCTGAGGGAAATATGTTTCTCTAATATGGTCATACATTGGGCAGGAGGTTAGGAAGTGCAGCTCAGTTTCCACCTCATTTTGTGGGCAGTGAGCACATAGCTTGTCTTCTCTTGAGAGCCATGTCTGCCTTCGGTGGCCTTTCTCAATAGCAAGACTATGCTCACTGAGTCTTCTCTGTCTGTCTGTCTGTGTGTCTTTCTTTCTTTCTTTCTTTCTTTCTTTGATAAATATTTTGAGGGGTCAGGTACTCTGTCCGTGCTTTGGGACAGACAGACGCACTGTGCCACTAAGCACAAACCCTGGCTGTGTGTCAAATGGCACCCCATTCCCTATATAGTGCACTACATTTGACCAGGGCCCATAGGGCTCTGTATAGGGAATAGGGTACCATTTGACCAGGGCTCATAGGGCTCTGTATAGGGAATAGGGTACCATTTGACCAGGGCCCATAGGGCTCTGTATAGGGAATAGGGTACCATTTGACCAGGGCTCATAGGGCTCTGTATAGGGAATAGGGTGCCATTTGGAAGGTATCCCCATGTGGAATGAAGGAAAATAAAGAATATCTCTCAGGGTCGTGAGTCCAGTATGGAAACTCACTGTAATCCAAATGAAATGAACGTAATTATATAGCCGCGAGTTCATGATCAATTCCTGACTCATGTGGTTCACGTCAAATGACAACGGAATGTTTCCAATTGGGTTTTGGAACAAAACTTTACAGATTCTACAACCAAATAACTGGCCTGTTGACTTGTTATTATTCTTGGGCCCGTATTCAAAAAAGTATCTGGGTTTTAGAGGGCCGATCTAGGATCAGGTTTCCCCTGTCTACATCATCTTATTAATTACTGCCTCTTTTTGAATGTAGGCCATATGATTTCTCTCCTCTCTTCCCAGGAGGTGATGTTCTTCTGTGTGCGTGAGGAACCGGTGGTGTTCCTGCACCTGGAGGAGAACTTTGTTCCATACACCCCGCGGAGGAAGGAGAACCTCCATGAGAATCTCCATGGCCTGGACAAGGAGGAGACGGTGGAGACCCTGGAGCTCACCATCAGGAAGGAGGTGACCAGGCCTCCTCCTACTAATAAACCCATAAACATCCTCTTTATCTATCAATATACTGGCCTCCTCCTACTAATAAACCCATACACCTCCTCTTTATCTATCAATATACTGGCCTCCTACTAATAAACCCATACACCTCCTCTTTATCTATCAATATACTGGCCTCCTCCTACTAATAAACCCATAAACATCCTCTTTATCTATCAATATACTGGCCTCCTTCTACTAATAAACCCATACACCTCCTCTTTATCTATCAATATACTGGCCTCCTCCTACTAATAAACCTAGAAACCTCCTCTTTATCTATCAATATACTGGCCTCCTTCTACTAATAAACCTAGAAACCTCTTTATCTATCAATATACTGGCCTCCTCCTACTAATAAACCCATACACCTCCTCTTTATCTATCAATATACTGGCCTCCTCCTACTAATAAACCTAGAAACCTCCTCTTTATCTATCAATATACTGGCCTCCTCCTACTAATAAACCCATAAACATCCTCTTTATCTATCAATATACTGGCCTCCTCCTACTAATAAACCCATACACCTCCTCTTTATCTATCAATATACTGGCCTCCTCCTACTAATAAACCCATAAACCTCCTCTTTATCTATCAATATACTGGCCTCCTTCTACTAATAAACCCATACACCTCCTCTTTATCTATCAATATACTGGCCTCCTCCTACTAATAAACCTAGAAACCTCCTCTTTATCTATCAATATACTGGCCTCCTTCTACTAATAAACCTAGAAACCTCTTTATCTATCAATATACTGGCCTCCTCCTACTAATAAACCTAGAAACCTCCTCTTTATCTATCAATATACTGGCCTCCTCCTACTAATAAACCTAGAAACCTCCTCTTTATCTATCAATATACTGGCCTCCTCCTACTAATAAACCTAGAAACCTCCTCTTTATCTATCAATATACTGGCCTCCTCCTACTAATAAACCCATAAACCTCCTCTTTATCTATCAATATACTGGCCTCCTTCTACTAATAAACCTAGAAACCTCTTTATCTATCAATATACTGGCCTCCTCCTACTAATAAACCTAGAAACCTCCTCTTTATCTATCAATATACTGGCCTCCTCCTACTAATAAACCCATACACCTCCTCTTTATCTACCAATATACTGGCCTCCTCCTACTAATAATCCTAGAAACCTCTTTATCTATCAATATACTGGCCTCCTCCTACTAATAAACCCATACACCTCCTCTTTATCTACCAATATACTGGCCTCCTCCTACTAATAAACCCATAAACATCCTCTTTATCTACCAATATACTGGCCTCCTCCTACTAATAAACCCATAAACATCCTCTTTATCTATCAATATACTGGCCTCCTTCTACTAATAAACCCATACACCTCCTCTTTATCTATCAATATACTGGCCTCCTCCTACTAATAAACCCATACACCTCCTCTTTATCTACCAATATACTGGCCTCCTCCTACTAATAAACCCATAAACATCCTCTTTATCTACCAATATACTGGCCTCCTTCTACTAATAAACCCATAAACATCCTCTTTATCTATCAATATACTGGCCTCCTTCTACTAATAAACCCATAAACATCCTCTTTATCTATCAATATACTGGCCTCCTCCTACTAATAAACCTAGAAACCTCCTCTTTATCTATCAATATACTGGCCTCCTCCTACTAATAAACCTAGAAACCTCCTCTTTATCTATCAATATACTGGCCTCCTTCTACTAATAAACCTAGAAACCTCTTTATCTATCAATATACTGGCCTCCTCCTACTAATAAACCTAGAAACCTCCTCTTTATCTATCAATATACTGGCCTCCTCCTACTAATAAACCTAGAAACCTCCTCTTTATCTATCAATATACTGGCCTCCTCCTACTAATAAACCTAGAAACCTCCTCTTTATCTATCAATATACTGGCCTCCTCCTACTAATAAACCCATAAACCTCCTCTTTATCTATCAATATACTGGCCTCCTTCTACTAATAAACCTAGAAACCTCTTTATCTATCAATATACTGGCCTCCTCCTACTAATAAACCTAGAAACCTCCTCTTTATCTATCAATATACTGGCCTCCTCCTACTAATAAACCCATACACCTCCTCTTTATCTACCAATATACTGGCCTCCTCCTACTAATAATCCTAGAAACCTCTTTATCTATCAATATACTGGCCTCCTCCTACTAATAAACCCATACACCTCCTCTTTATCTACCAATATACTGGCCTCCTCCTACTAATAAACCCATAAACATCCTCTTTATCTACCAATATACTGGCCTCCTCCTACTAATAAACCCATAAACATCCTCTTTATCTATCAATATACTGGCCTCCTTCTACTAATAAACCCATACACCTCCTCTTTATCTATCAATATACTGGCCTCCTCCTACTAATAAACCCATACACCTCCTCTTTATCTACCAATATACTGGCCTCCTCCTACTAATAAACCCATAAACATCCTCTTTATCTACCAATATACTGGCCTCCTTCTACTAATAAACCCATAAACATCCTCTTTATCTATCAATATACTGGCCTCCTTCTACTAATAAACCCATAAACATCCTCTTTATCTATCAATATACTGGCCTCCTCCTACTAATAAACCTAGAAACCTCCTCTTTATCTATCAATATACTGGCCTCCTCCTACTAATAAACCCATAAACCTCCTCTTTATCTACCAATATACTGGCCTCCTTCTACTAATAAACCCATACACCTCCTCTTTATCTATCAATATACTGGCCTCCTCCTACTAATAAACCCATAAACATCCTCTTTATCTACCAATATACTGGCCTCCTTCTACTAATAAACCCATACACCTCCTCTTTATCTATCAATATACTGGCCTCCTCCTACTAATAAACCCATAAACATCCTCTTTATCTATCAATATACTGGCCTCCTCCTACTAATAAACCCATACACCTCCTCTTTATCTACCAATATACTGGCCTCCTCCTACTAATAAACCTAGAAACCTCCTCTTTATCTATCAATATACTGGCCTCCTCCTACTAATAAACCTAGAAACCTCCTCTTTATCTATCAATATACTGGCCTCCTTCTACTAATAAACCCATAAACATCCTCTTTATCTATCAATATACTGGCCTCCTCCTACTAATAAACCCATACACCTCCTCTTTATCTATCAATATACTGGCCTCCTCCTACTAATAAACCCATAAACATCCTCTTTATCTACCAATATACTGGCCTCCTTCTACTAATGAACCCATAAACATCCTCTTTATCTATCAATATACTGGCCTCCTCCTACTAATAAACCCATAAACCTCCTCTTTATCTATCAATATACTGGCCTCCTCCTACTAATAAACCCATACACCTCCTCTTTATCTATCAATATACTGGCCTCCTCCTACTAATAAACCTAGAAACCTCCTCTTTATCTATCAATATACTGGCCTCCTCCTACTAATAAACCCATACACCTCCTCTTTATCTACCAATATACTGGCCTCCTCCTACTAATAAACCCATAAACATCCTCTTTATCTACCAATATACTGGCCTCCTTCTACTAATGAACCCATAAACATCCTCTTTATCTATCAATATACTGGCCTCCTCCTACTAATAAACCCATAAACCTCCTCTTTATCTATCAATATACTGGCCTTCTCCTACTAATAAACCCATACACCTCCTCTTTATCTATCAATATACTGGCCTCCTCCTACTAATAAACCTAGAAACCTCCTCTTTATCTATCAATATACTGGCCTCCTCCTACTAATAAACCCATACACCTCCTCTTTATCTACCAATATACTGGCCTCCTCCTACTAATAAACCCATAAACCTCCTCTTTATCTACCAATATACTGGCCTCCTTCTACTAATAAACCCATACACCTCCTCTTTATCTATCAATATACTGGCCTCCTCCTACTAATAAACCCATAAACATCCTCTTTATCTATCAATATACTGGCCTCCTCCTACTAATAAACCCATACACCTCCTCTTTATCTACCAATATACTGGCCTCCTCCTACTAATAAACCTAGAAACCTCCTCTTTATCTATCAATATACTGGCCTCCTCCTACTAATAAACCTAGAAACCTCCTCTTTATCTATCAATATACTGGCCTCCTTCTACTAATAAACCCATAAACATCCTCTTTATCTATCAATATACTGGCCTCCTCCTACTAATAAACCCATACACCTCCTCTTTATCTATCAATATACTGGCCTCCTCCTACTAATAAACCCATAAACATCCTCTTTATCTACCAATATACTGGCCTCCTTCTACTAATGAACCCATAAACATCCTCTTTATCTATCAATATACTGGCCTCCTCCTACTAATAAACCCATAAACCTCCTCTTTATCTATCAATATACTGGCCTCCTCCTACTAATAAACCCATACACCTCCTCTTTATCTATCAATATACTGGCCTCCTCCTACTAATAAACCTAGAAACCTCCTCTTTATCTATCAATATACTGGCCTCCTCCTACTAATAAACCCATACACCTCCTCTTTATCTACCAATATACTGGCCTCCTCCTACTAATAAACCCATAAACATCCTCTTTATCTACCAATATACTGGCCTCCTTCTACTAATGAACCCATAAACATCCTCTTTATCTATCAATATACTGGCCTCCTCCTACTAATAAACCCATAAACCTCCTCTTTATCTATCAATATACTGGCCTTCTCCTACTAATAAACCCATACACCTCCTCTTTATCTATCAATATACTGGCCTCCTCCTACTAATAAACCTAGAAACCTCCTCTTTATCTATCAATATACTGGCCTCCTCCTACTAATAAACCCATACACCTCCTCTTTATCTACCAATATACTGGCCTCCTCCTACTAATAAACCCATAAACCTCCTCTTTATCTACCAATATACTGGCCTCCTTCTACTAATAAACCCATACACCTCCTCTTTATCTATCAATATACTGGCCTCCTCCTACTAATAAACCCATAAACATCCTCTTTATCTACCAATATACTGGCCTCCTTCTACTAATAAACCCATACACCTCCTCTTTATCTATCAATATACTGGCCTCCTCCTACTAATAAACCCATAAACATCCTCTTTATCTATCAATATACTGGCCTCCTCCTACTAATAAACCCATACACCTCCTCTTTATCTACCAATATACTGGCCTCCTCCTACTAATAAACCTAGAAACCTCCTCTTTATCTATCAATATACTGGCCTCCTCCTACTAATAAACCTAGAAACCTCCTCTTTATCTATCAATATACTGGCCTCCTTCTACTAATAAACCCATAAACATCCTCTTTATCTATCAATATACTGGCCTCCTCCTACTAATAAACCCATACACCTCCTCTTTATCTATCAATATACTGGCCTCCTCCTACTAATAAACCCATAAACATCCTCTTTATCTACCAATATACTGGCCTCCTTCTACTAATGAACCCATAAACATCCTCTTTATCTATCAATATACTGGCCTCCTCCTACTAATAAACCCATAAACCTCCTCTTTATCTATCAATATACTGGCCTCCTCCTACTAATAAACCCATACACCTCCTCTTTATCTATCAATATACTGGCCTCCTCCTACTAATAAACCTAGAAACCTCCTCTTTATCTATCAATATACTGGCCTCCTCCTACTAATAAACCCATACACCTCCTCTTTATCTACCAATATACTGGCCTCCTCCTACTAATAAACCCATAAACATCCTCTTTATCTACCAATATACTGGCCTCCTTCTACTAATGAACCCATAAACATCCTCTTTATCTATCAATATACTGGCCTCCTCCTACTAATAAACCCATAAACCTCCTCTTTATCTATCAATATACTGGCCTTCTCCTACTAATAAACCCATACACCTCCTCTTTATCTATCAATATACTGGCCTCCTCCTACTAATAAACCTAGAAACCTCCTCTTTATCTATCAATATACTGGCCTCCTCCTACTAATAAACCCATACACCTCCTCTTTATCTACCAATATACTGGCCTCCTCCTACTAATAAACCCATAAACCTCCTCTTTATCTACCAATATACTGGCCTCCTCCTACTAATAAACCCATACACCTCCTCTTTATCTATCAATATACTGGCCTCCTCCTACTAATAAACCCAATGTCCCTCTTGATCCAGCAGTAGACAGCTTGTCTACACTACAGATTAGAGTTCGACCGATTAATAGGAACGGTGGGTTAACTGGTCTAGGAACGGTGGGTTAACTGGTCTAGGAACGGTGGGTTAACTGGTCTAGGAACGGTGGGTTAACTGGTCTAGGAACAGTGGGTTAACTGGTCTAGGAACAGTGGGTTAACTGGCCTAGGAACGGTGGGTTAACTGGCCTAGGAACGGTGGGTTAACTGGTCTAGGAACGGTGGGTTAACTGGTCTAGGAACGGTGGGTTAACTGGTCTAGGAACGGTGGGTTAACTGGTCTAGGAACGGTGGGTTAACTGGTCTAGGAACAGTGGGTTAACTGGTCTAGGAACGGTGGGTTAACTGGTCTAGGAACGGTGGATTAACTTGTCTAGGAACGGTGGGTTTACTGGTCTAGGAACGGTGGGTTAACTGGACTAGGAACAGTGGGTTAACTGGCCTAGGAACGGTGGGTTAACTGGACTAGGAACAGTGGGTTAACTGGTCTAGGAACAGTGGTAGGGACAGGGATGGTAATGGTTGTGGTGGTAGATGTGTCCTCAGACGTTGTTCTCTGTAGCCCCTGAAGGACTCCTCCAGCAGCCCTGTGTAACACCCACCTGGGCGACGTTTCCTCTGCTGCAGAATCGGGTGCTGAAAGCTCCCCACACATCAGTCCAGAGTACTAGTCATCCTCATTACAAGGCAGCCCTCTGCCATCTCAGCAGTGCAGTTCTCTTACGCTTTGAGTGGGGAAACGACAAGCTGTCTCAAGAATGCATCTTTTAAATGCAAACATTCAGCTGACTAGCTAGCACATCGAGATACCATCATTTCTGCAGGTCTGATACTCAAGACAAGTAGATATATTGGATCAAAATTATATTAGTTAAAGAAATAAAAATCATTACAACGAACAAACAGAGCAGGTCAAATGGTCTGCAGTGTTTCCTAACGTCAGTAATAAGACTCTGATGCTCTCTGGTTTCTCTAACTCCACTCTGATGCTCTCTGGTTTCTCCAGCTCCACTCTGATGCTCTCTGGTTTCTCTAGCTCCACTCTGATGCTCTCTGGTTTCTCTAGCTCCACTCTGATGCTCTCTGGTTTCTCCAGCTCCACTCTGATGCTCTCTGGTTTCTCTAGCTCCACTCTGATGCTCTCTGGTTTCTCTAGCTCCACTCTGATGCTCTCTGGTTTCTCCAGCTCCACTCTGATGCTCTCTGGTTTCTCTAGCTCCACTCTGATGCTCTCTGGTTTCTCTAGCTCCACTCTGATGCTCTCTGGTTTCTCTAGCTCCACTCTGATGCTCTCTGGTTTCTCTAGCTCAACTCTGATGCTCTCTGGTTTCTCTAGCTCCACTCTGATGCTCTCTGGTTTCTCTAGCTCCACTCTGATGCTCTCTGGTTTCTCTAGCTCCACTCTGATGCTCTCTGGTTTCTCTAGCTCCACTCTGATGCTCTCTGGTTTCTCTCCAGCTCCACGACTTTGCCAAGTTGAACGACAACGCGTTCTACGTGTATAACGATATCGAGCACTTCAAGGGCGAGCCTCAGAGGAGGACCATCACCTGTGAGGAGGACATCCAGGTCACAGAGGAGGTCTACAGGAGACCTCTGTTCACCATGCCTCTCTACAGGTTCATAGTCACTTCCTCTTTTTCACTCCTTCTTTATTCAATATTTGAATGTGTGATTAGTTTATTTTATTTTTTTTCTTATTGACACAATGCAACATGCTGTCTGCCCTCTCTCTCTGCCCACTCTCTCTGCCCACTCTCTCTGCCCACTCTCTCTGCCCACTCTCTCTGCTCGCTCGCTCTCTCTCTGCTCTCTCTGCCCTCTCTCTCTGCCCACTCTCTCTGCTCGCTCGCTCTCTCTGCTCTCTCTGCCCTCTCTCTCTGCTCTCTCTCTCTGCTCTCTCTCTCTGCTCTCTCTCTCTGCTCTCTCTCTCTGCTCTCTCTGCCCTCTCTTTGCCCTCTCTCTGCTCTCTCTGCCCTCTCTCTGCCCTCTCTCTCTGCCCTCTCGCTCTGCTCTTTCTATCTACCTGCCCTCTCTCTCTCTGCCCTCTCTCTCTCTGCCCTCTCTCTCTCTGCTCTCTCTGCCCTCTCTCTGCTCTCTCTCTCTGCCCTCTCTCTCTCTGCCCTCTCTCTCTGCCCTCTCTCTCAGCTCTCTCGGCCACTCTCTCTGCCCTTTCTCTCTGCCCTCTCTCTCTCTGCCCTCTCTCTTTCTGCCCTCTCTCTCTGCCCCCTCTGCATTCCGGAGAGGCGAGGGAGGAGAGATATCGGTTGCGTCCCAAATGTCACCCCATTTGATTAATCTAGTGCACTACTTTGTCCAGGGCCCTATGGGGAATAGAGTGCCACTTGGGAAGGCCTCCTTTAGCATCCTGTTAGTAATCAGATCAGAGGAGCCAAAGCTTGTATTGAGATGTAATGAACAGCCATCTCCAGTCCTCTCCAGACATGTCTACATCTCCCCTCTCCTTCCCACACAACCATCTGGATCTGAGGGATGACCCCATATAACGTCAACAAAGAACATGTTTGAATGTGCCTTTTCAACTTACGTGTGTGTGTGTGTGTGTGCGTGTGTGTGTGTGTGGTGTGTGTGTGCGTGTGTGCGTGTGTGCGTGTGTGTGTGTGTGGTGTGTGTGTGTATACAGACCTAGTTATCTGGTGATAAAGACAGGGAGCAGAACAGGCCTCCTGGGGGGATGTATCTCTGTACTCTGGAACTCCCTGGTGGCCTCTTTTGTTGTAGACGTAGGTTTTCCAACCACCGTTGGTCAAGAGTAGTGCACTACATAGGGAATAGGGTGCAAGTTGGGACACAGACATTATATTAGTAACCCTTTGTCTGTTATTACTGTCTGTCTCATTCCAGGTCAATGTTGTCTTCCTATGTTGTGACCTACATAAAGGCAATATTGACAAAATAGATGGGACTTCTCCTGTGAAAACACAGTAACACTCTCTCTGTTCTTTCTGTCTTTCTCTGGTCTTTCTCCTTTTTCTCTCTTTCTTTCTCTCTCTCTCTCGCTCTCTCTCTCTCTCTCTCTCTCTCTCTCTCTCTCTCTCTCTCTCTCTGTCTCTCTCTCTCTCTTTGTCTCTCTCTCTGTCTCTGTCTCTCTCTTTGTCTCTCTCTCTGTCTCTCTCTGTCTCTCAGGTACTACCGGCTGCCACTACCGATGGAGGGAGCACCTCTAGAGGAGGATTTTGATGCCTTTGTTACTGTTCTCAGGGTGAGGAGGGTTGTTAGTGTTCTCAGGGTGAGGAGGTCCTTAGTGTTCTCTGGGTGAGGAGGTTGTTAGTGTTCTCAGGGTGAGGAGGTCCTTAGTGTTCTCTGGGTGAGGAGGTTGTTAGTGTTCTCAGGGTGAGGAGGTCCTTAGTGTTCTCTGGGTGAGGAGGTTGTTAGTGTTCTCAGGATGAGGAGGTCCTTAGTGTTCTCTGGGTGAGGAGGTTGTTAGTGTTCTCTGGGTGAGGAGGTCCTTAGTGTTCTCTGGGTGAGGAGGTTGTTAGTGTTCTCAGGGTGAGGAGGTCCTTAGTGTTCTCTGGGTGAGGAGGTTGTTAGTGTTCTCGGGGTGAGGAGGTCCTTAGTGTTCTCTGGGTGAGGAGGTTGTTAGTGTTCTCAGGGTGAGGAGGTCCTTAGTGTTCTCTGGGTGAGGAGGTTGTTAGTGTTCTCGGGGTAAACCCTCTTGTATTTGTCTTAAAGTAGTCACACTCGTATTTCTTCCTCTTCCAGTTTGGAGTGTCTACCTCGTATGTGAACCTGCCTCCTTTTTCATTCAACTGTTTGTTGATTTGATGCACCATCCAATCACCTTTATATCCTGTCCTTAAGTGGTGGTTGAGCGCAATGGCCCCGCCTTCTTTCATCTGCTAGAAACATCCTGAGGATTATCTGTACTTCCTGTACCCAGGTCCTTACAGGCTCTGATCTAACAGCAGTGATCCGGCAGGGCTGCCCCTGGACAGGATGTTCTGTACTTACCCTGATGTGTTTACAGGAGACATTAAATATATTCATGAGTGGAACATTCTAGAACACCTGGAGATTCTCAGCCAGGTTCTGAGACAGAAGATGGGAGGTTTGACCCCACTCTCACACTGTGCAATGCTGTGCCCCATCCATCACCAATAACCATAATAGTTATTCTGAATATGACATTAAGCCTCACATCTAACTCTTTTTTGGAGTGACTGTTTCTCTAGTGACAGGCAGACTGTCCTGTTCTCTGTGGTTGGAAAGTGGTTGTTTCCAGTGGTCAAACGTAGTGCAGTAGTTAGGGAATAGGTTGGTATTTGGGAGTGTTATTCCTGCTGCTGCTCTGCTCTGTTTCATCTCTGTCTGTCTGCTGAGTGTCTGTCTGCTGAGTGTCTGACTGCTGAGTGTCTGACTGCTGAGTGTCTGTCTGCTGAGTGTCTGTCTGCTGAGTGTCTGTCTGCTGAGTGTCTGTCTGCTGAGTGTCTGACTGCTGAGTGTCTGACTGCTGAGTGTCTGACTGCTGAGTGTCTGACTGCTGAGTGTCTGACTGCTGAGTGTCTGTCTGCTGAGTGTCTGACTGCTGAGTGTCTGACTGCTGAGTGTTTGTCTGCTGAGTGTCTGTCTGCTGAGTGTCTGTCTGCTGAGTGTCTGTCTGCTGAGTGTCTGTCTGCTGAGTGTCTGTCTGCTGAGTGTCTGTCTGCTGAGTGTCTGACTGCTGAGTGTCTGACTGCTGAGTGTCTGACTGCTGAGTGTCTGACTGCTGAGTGTCTGACTGCTGAGTGTCTGACTGCTGAGTGTCTGACTGCTGAGTGTCTGACTGCTGAGTGTCTGACTGCTGAGTGTCTGACTGCTGAGTGTCTGACTGCTGAGTGTCTGACTGCTGAGTGTCTGTCTGCTGAGTGTCTGTCTGCTGAGTGTCTGTCTGCTGAGTGTCTGTCTGCTGAGTGTCTGACTGCTGAGTGTCTGACTGCTGAGTGTCTGACTGCTGAGTGTGTCTGTCTGCCTGCCTGCCTGCAGCTCTACAGTGTTTGCTAGGTCTGTGATAGCTTCCTGATACGTTTCTTCACACTTCCTGTTTCAGTGGTTGAAAAGGGGGGGGGGGGGGGGGGGGGGGGGGGGGGGGGTCCCAGATCGGCTTGTGCTCTTGTCAACTTGATTGCTTTCATCATCAAACCATGGCATGGCAATGAGTGACAAGGAGTTGGCATGGTAACACAGACTGGCTCAGGCTTGGGGTGGCGAGCTTCAGTTAAAAAACAGTCTTAATCACATGGCGCCAAAATGTACGTCCCATTTCTGGTAGCAGCTGCACTAGACTGCCAAACAAACAGTGGTTTTATTAATAGTTTTGGTGATAATAACAGCTGGTTAAAAGGCCGGTCTTTTTCTTTCTGACAAATGGGAATCCTCCAATAGTTTGGTCACGTGGTCATGGTGTAGACTAGAGACCAGCAACAGACAGACACTCCCAATTCCTTTTCAAATGTGTGTGTTGGTTTCCAGGACAGCTAGAAACTCCAGATGAGTTGGTCAAATAAAGTTAGGAGAGATTTAAAGTGCAACTTTTCCATTTGTATGTGGTGTTTTCCAATCCCTTGTATTTGTGTTGCGTGTTTTCAGGAGAGCCCCAACCTGTCTCTGAGAAGGGATGTTTCCAGGCCTCTGCCTGCCCTGTTGTTCAGCTGTCAGGTGGGGGTAGGGCGGACCAATCTAGCCATGATCCTGGGGACCCTGGTCCTCAACCACCTGAAGACAACCCAGGAACCACCACAGTAAGACAGGAAACTGTACCCTTTCCTAGAGATACACTACATGGACAACAGTATGTGAACACCTGCTCGTCAAACATCTCATTCTAAAATCATAGGCATTAATATGGAGTTGGGCCCCACCTTTGCTGCTATGACAGCCTCCATCCACTCTCCTGGGAAGACTTTCCACTAGATGTTGGAATGTTGCTGCAGGGACTTGCTTCCATTCAGCCACAAGCACATTAGTGAGGTCTGACACTGATGTTGGGTGACTAGGTCTGGCTCGCAGTCGTCGTTCCAATTCATCCCAAAGGTGTTCAATGGGGTTAAGGTCAGGGCTCTGTGCAGGCCAGTCAAGTTCTTCCACACTGATCTCAACAAACAATTTCTACATGGACCTCGCTTTGTGCACAGAATCGTCTAGAATGTCATTGTATGCTGCAGCATTAAGATTTCCCTTCACTGGAACGAAGGGGCTTAGCCCGAACCATGAAAAACAGCTCTAGACCATTATTCCTCCTCCAAACTTTACAGTTGGCACTATGCATTCAGGCAGGTAGTGTTCTCCTGGCATCCGCCAAACAGATTTCTCCGTTGGACTGCCAGCTGATGAAGCGTGATTCATCACTCCAGAGAACGCGTTTCCCCTGCTCCAAAGTGCAATGGCGGCGAGCTTTACACCACTCCAGCTGATCCTGTTCTCTGAGCTTGTGTGGCCTACCACTTTGCGGCTGAGCCGTTGTTGCTCCTAGACGTTTCCACTTCACAATAACAGCACTTACAGTTGACCGGGGCAACTCTAGCAGGGAAGAAATTTGACAAACTGACTTGTTGGAAAGGTGGCATCCTACGACGGGGCAACATTGAAAGTCACTGAGCTCTTCAGTACGGGCCATTCTAGTGCCAGTGTTTGTGTACTGAGATTGCATGGCTGTGTGCTCAATTTTCTACAGTCGTGGCCAAAAGTTTTGAGAATGACAAGTTTGCTGCTTCAGTGTCTAGATATTTTTGTCAGATGTTACTATGGAATACTGAAGTATAATTACAAGCATTTCATAAGTGTCAAAGGCTTTTATTGACAATTACATGAAGTTGATGCAAAGAGTCAATACTGCAGTGTTGACCCTTATTTTTCAAGACCTCTGCAATCCACCCTGGCATGCTGTAAATGAACTTCTGGGCCACATCCTGGCTGATGGCAGTCCATTATTGCATATCAATGCTTGGGAGTTTTTCAGAATTTGTGGGGTTTTGTTTGTCCACCCGCCTCTTGAGGATTGACCACAAGTTCCCAATGGGATTAAGGTTTGGGGAGTTTCCTTGCCATAGACCCAAAATATTGATGTTTTGTTCCCCGAGCCACTTAGTTATCACTTTTGCCTTATGGCAAGGTGCTCCATCATGCTGGAAAAGGCATTGTTCGTCACCAAACTGTTCCTGGATGGTTGGGAGAATTTGCTCTCTGAAGATGTGCTGGTACCATTCTTTATTCGTGGCTGTGTTCTTAGCCAAAATTGTGAGTGAGCCCACTCCCTTGGCTGAGAAGCAACCCCACACATGAATGGTCTCAGGTTTCTTTACTGTTGGCATGACACAGGACTGATGGTAGCGCTCACCTTGTCTTCTCCGGACAAGCTTTTTTCCGGATGCCCCAAACAATCGGAAAGTGGATTCATCAGAGAAAATGACTTTACCCCAGTCCTCAGCAGTCCAATCCCTGTACCTTTTGCAGAATATCAGTCTGTCCCTGATGTTTTTCCTGGAGAGAAGTGGCTTCTTTGCTGCCCTTCTTGACACCAGGCCATCCTCCAAAAGTCTTCGCCTCACTGTGCACGCAGATGCACTCACACCTGCCTGCTGCCATTCCTGAGCAAGCTCTGTACTGGTGGTGCCCCGATCCCACAGCTGAATCAACTTTAGGAGACGGTCCTGGCGCTGGCTAGACTTTCTTGGGCACCCTGAAACCTTCTTCACAACAATTGAACCACTCTCCTTGAAGTTCTTGATGATCCAATAAATGGTTGATTTAGGTGCAATCTTACTGGCAGCAATATCCTGTGAACCTGTCAACCTGTGAATCCCTTTTTGTGCAAAGCAATGATGACGGCACGTGTTTCCTTGCAGGTAACCATGGTTGACAGATGAAGAACAATGATTCCAAGCACCACCTTCCTTTTGAAGCTTCCAGTCTGTTATTCGAACTCAATCAGTATGACAGAGTGATCTCCAGCCTTGTCCTCGTCAACACTCACACCTGTGTTAACGAGAGAATCACTGACATGATGTCAGCTGGTCCTTTTGTGGCAGGGCTGAAATGCAATGGAAATGTTTTTTGGGGATTCAGTTCATTTGCATGGCAAAGAGGGACTTTACAATTCATCTGATCACTCTTCATAACATTCTGGAGTATATGCAAATTGCCATCAAACAAACTGAGGCAGCAGACTGTGAAAATTAATATTTGTGTCATTCTTAAAACATTTGTCCACGACTGTACACCTGTCAGCAATGGGTGTGGCTGAACTAGCCGAATCCACTCATTTGAAGGGGTGTCCCTACATACTTTTTGTGTATGTAGTGTATTGCCAGGCAATGCCTATAAGACATTGTTTACCTTTATTTTGCCAGACAATTAAGAACAATCACTATGACATTGATCCAGATTATACCCAGGGCAACATTTGCCACGTGATGGGTTAATGATGTTTTCTGTTTGCAAACTGTTTTTCTGCTTGAGTTAACATCATTATTACATCAGTATAACCAGATTGGCCCACTGGGTAGGCCTATATTGGGGGCGGCAGGGTAGCGGCAGGGTAGCCCAATGGTTAGAGCGTTGGACTAGTAACCGGAAGGTTGCAAGTTCAAACCCCCGAGATGACAAGGTACAAACTTGTCGTTCTGCCCCTGAACAAAGCAGTTAACCCACTGTTCCTAGGCCGTCATTGAAAACAAGAATTTGTTCTTAACTGACTTGCCTGGTTAAATAAAGGTAACAAATGATGGGTCGATCAGTGTCAAAATAAACCAGTGGTGATGTAGTTGAACTGTAATGAAGCGTTTTAAAGATGGCCGCCTGTCCGGTTTGTTATTTTTTTTGCAGAGCGGAAGAGGCAGAAGCCAAGCCCCTGTTCCAAGTCATTCAGACCCTCATCAACAGACTTCCTGAAGGCCAACAGGTCATGGAAGAGGTGAGTGACGCTGACATGTGTTAACGCGTTAGATACATTGTGATAGTTTCCCCAGCGTCTAAATCATTGACTGTCCCTTTTGGTTCTTCAGGTTGACCAAGCGATCGCTCTGTGTTCAGAAATGCACAACATGAAAGAAGCGATGTATGAAAATAAGAAGAAGCTGGAAGCGATCGGAGATGATTATCACATTCAGGTGGGTTAATGTTTCAGATTGATCAAAACTTTATCAGTACTCTGATGATTCTGATACAGTAATATGATGCTGCTGTGCTTAGCTAGGATGTTATGATTCTAGGGAGCTATAAGACTACTGTCTGACTCCTTGATGTCTGTCTCTTCTAGGGAGCTATAAGACTACTGTCTGACTCCTTGATGTCTGTCTCTTCTAGGGGGCCGTACCAGACTAATGTCTGACTCCTTGATGTTTGTCTCTTCTAGGGAAGCACAACCAAAGACTACTGTCTGACTCCTTGATGTCTGTCTCTTCTAGGGAAGCACGACCAAAGACTACTGTCTGACTCCTTGATGTCTGTCTCTTCTAGGGGGGCGTACCAGACTACTGTCTGACTCATTGATGTCTGTCTCTCCTAGGGAGCTATAAGAATACTGTCTGACTCCTTGATGTCTGTCTCTCCTAGGGAAGCACGACCAAAGACTACTGTCTGACTCCTTGATGTCAGTCTCTCCTAGGGAGCTATAAGAATACTGTCTGACTCCTTGATGTCTGTCTCTTCTAGGGAGCTATAAGACTACTGTCTGACTCCTTGATGTCTGTATCTTCTAGGGAAGCACGACCAAAGACTACTGTCTGACTCCTTGATGTTTGTCTCTCCTAGGGAAGCACGACCAAAGACTACTGTCTGACTCCTTGATGTCTGTCTCTTCTAGGGGGGCATACCAGACTACTGTCTGACTCATTGATGTCTGTCTCTCCTAGGGAGCTATAAGAATACTGTCTGACTCCTTGATGTCTGTCTCTTCTAGGGAAGCACAACCAAAGACTACTTTCTCCACAGAGCCATCCAGAGCCTGGAACGTTATTTCTACCTGATTGTGTTCAACGCGTACCTTCATGAACAGGTATGGCGTTGTCCCAAATGGTTCCCTATTCCCTTTATAGTGCACTACTTTTGACAAGCGAGTATTATCTTTCACACATACCTACAGGCCAATGTTATTTAGCATTGACTCTGCTGGTTTTCTGTCTGTCATTGTCTGTGCTTTGAGATGACAAGTGTCCTGTTTTTACCAAATACATCTCAAATACGAAGACATCTCAATCTTTATTTCCTGTTTTTACCATGGCAAACAAATACATCTCAATCTTTATGTCATGTTTTTACCATGGCAAACAGACATCTCAATCTTTATGTCTGTTTTTACCATGGCAAACAGACATCTCAATCTTTATGTCTGTTTTTACCATGGCAAACAGACATCTCAATCTTTATTTCCTGTTTTTACCATGGCAAACAGACATCTCAATCTTTATTTCCTGTTTTTACCATGGCAAACAAATACATCTCAATCTTTACGTCTGTTTTGTGTTGTTGCAGTATTCTCTTGGCTTTGCGTCCAACTTCAGCCAGTGGCTGTGTGCTCACCCCTGGGTGTACCGCCTGCTGGCCTGTATGGACCTATCAGAACTCTCCGCTCCACCTGATCTCGTCACCAAGGGAGCCCGCGTTCTGGTGAGAACCTCCCACCAAATGACATCACACTCAGTCAGACCCACTGCAGGACATCACACTCAGTCAGACCCACTGCAGAACATCACACTCAGTCAGACCCACTGCAGAACATCACACTCAGTCAGACCCACTGCAGAACATCACACTCAGTCAGACCCACTGCAGGACATCACACTCAGTCAGACCCACTGCAGGACATCACACTCAGTCAGACCCACTGCAGGACATCACACTCAGTCAGACCCACTGCAGAACATCACACTCAGTCAGACCCACTGCAGAACATCACACTCAGTCAGACCCACTGCAGAACATCACACTCAGTCAGACCCACTGCAGAACATCACACTCAGTCAGACCCACTGCAGGACATCACACTCAGTCAGACCCACTGCAGGACATCACACTCAGTCAGACCCACTGCAGAACATCACACTCAGTCAGACCCACTGCAGAACATCACACTCAGTCAGACCCACTGCAGAACATCACACTCAGTCAGACCCACTGCAGAACATGGAACCCAGTCAGACCCACTGCAGATCATCACACTCAGTCAGACCCACTGCAGAACATGGAACCCAGTCAGACCCACTGCAGATCATCACACTCAGTCAGACCCACTGCAGAACATCACACTCAGTCAGACCCACTGCAGAACATCACACTCAGTCAGACCCACTGCAGGACATCACACTCAGTCAGACCCACTGCAGAACATGGAACCCAGTCAGACCCACTGCAGATCATCACACTCAGTCAGACCCACTGCAGAACATGGAACCCAGTCAGACCCACTGCAGAACATGGAACCCAGTCAGACCCACTGCAGAACATGGAACCCAGTCAGACCCACTGCAGAACATCACACTCAGTCAGACCCACTGCAGAACATGGAACCCAGTCAGACCCACTGCAGATCATCACACTCAGTCAGACCCACTGCAGAACATGGAACCCAGTCAGACCCACTGCAGAACATCACACTCAGTCAGACCCACTGCAGATCATCACACTCAGTCAGACCCACTGCAGAACATGGAACCCAGTCAGACCCACTGCAGGACATCACACTCAGTCAGACCCACTGCAGATCATCACACTCAGTCAGACCCACTGCAGATCATCACACTCAGTCAGACCCACTGCAGAACATGGAACCCAGTCAGACCCACTGCAGAACATCACACTCAGTCAGACCCACTGCAGAACATCTCACTCAGTCAGACCCACTGCAGGACATCACACTCAGTCAGACCCACTGCAGAACATCACACTCAGTCAGACCCACTGCAGAACATCACACTCAGTCAGACCCACTGCAGAACATCACACTCAGTCAGACCCACTGCAGAACATCACACTCAGTCAGACCCACTGCAGAACATCACACTCAGTCAGACCCACTGCAGATCATCACACTCAGTCAGACCCACTGCAGATCATCACACTCAGTCAGACCCACTGCAGATCATCACACTCAGTCAGACCCACTGCAGGACATCACACTCAGTCAGACCCACTGCAGAACATCACACTCAGTCAGACCCACTGCAGATCATCACACTCAGTCAGACCCACTGCAGAACATCACACTCAGTCAGACCCACTGCAGATCATCACACTCAGTCAGACCCACTGCAGGACATCACACTCAGTCAGACCCACTGCAGAACATCACACTCAGTCAGACCCACTGCAGAACATCACACTCAGTCAGACCCACTGCAGAACATCACACTCAGTCAGACCCACTGCAGAACATCACACTCAGCCAGACCCACTGCAGGACATCACACTCAGTCAGACCCACTGCAGAACATCACACTCAGTCAGACCCACTGCAGGACATCACACTCAGTCAGACCCACTGCAGAACATCACACTCAGCCAGACCCACTGCAGGACATCACACTCAGTCAGACCCACTGCAGAACATCACACTCAGTCAGACCCACTGCAGATCATCACACTCAGTCAGACCCACTGCAGATCATCACACTCAGTCAGACCCACTGCAGATCATCACACTCAGTCAGACCCACTGCAGATCATCACACTCAGTCAGACCCACTGCAGAACATCACACTCAGTCAGACCCACTGCAGAACATCACACTCAGTCAGACCCACTGCAGAACATCACACTCAGTCAGACCCACTGCAGAACATCACACTCAGCCAGACCCACTGCAGATCATCACACTCAGTCAGACCCACTGCAGATCATCACACTCAGTCAGACCCACTGCAGATCATCACACTCAGTCAGACCCACTGCAGAACATCACACTCAGTCAGACCCACTGCAGAACATCACACTCAGTCAGACCCACTGCAGAACATCACACTCAGTCAGACCCACTGCAGGACATCACACTCAGTCAGACCCACTGCAGAACATCACACTCAGTCAGACCCACTGCAGGACATCACACTCAGTCAGACCCACTGCAGAACATGGAACCCAGTCAGACCCACTGCAGAACATCACACTCAGTCAGACCCACTGCAGAACATCTCACTCAGTCAGACCCACTGCAGGACATCACACTCAGTCAGACCCACTGCAGAACATCACACTCAGTCAGACCCACTGCAGAACATCACACTCAGTCAGACCCACTGCAGAACATCACACTCAGTCAGACCCACTGCAGGACATCACACTCAGTCAGACCCACTGCAGAACATCACACTCAGTCAGACCCACTGCAGGACATCACACTCAGTCAGACCCACTGCAGATCATCTCACTCAGTCAGACCCACTGCAGAACATCTCACTCAGTCAGACCCACTGCAGGACATCACACTCAGTCAGACCCACTGCAGATCATCACACTCAGTCAGACCCACTGCAGATCATCACACTCAGTCAGACCCACTGCAGATCATCACACTCAGTCAGACCCACTGCAGATCATCACACTCAGTCAGACCCACTGCAGAACATCACACTCAGTCAGACCCACTGCAGAACATCACACTCAGTCAGACCCACTGCAGAACATCACACTCAGTCAGACCAACTGCAGATCATCACACTCAGTCAGACCAACTGCAGATCATCACACTCAGTCAGACCCACTGCAGAACATCACACTCAGTCAGACCCACTGCAGAACATGGAACCCAGTCAGACCCACTGCAGGACATCACACTCAGTCAGACCCACTGCAGGACATCACACTCAGTCAGACCCACTGCAGAACATCACACTCAGTCAGACCCACTGCAGAACATCACACTCAGTCAGACCCACTGCAGAACATGGAACCCAGTCAGACCCACTGCAGGACATCACACTCAGTCAGACCCACTGCAGGACATCACACTCAGTCAGACCCACTGCAGATCATCACACTCAGTCAGACCCACTGCAGGACATCACACTCAGTCAGACCCACTGCAGATCATCACACTCAGTCAGACCCACTGCAGGACATCACACTCAGTCAGACCCACTGCAGGACATCACACTCAGTCAGACCCACTGCAGGACATCACACTCAGTCAGACCCACTGCTGAACATCACACTCAGTCAGACCCACTGCACCCAGTCAGACCCACTGCACCCAGTCAGACCCACTGCAGAACATCACACTCAGTCCATGTTTGTTTGCCTTGTGTAATGAATACAGTCACTGGAAATCTAACTCATTATCTTATTGACTTACTGTGCGTGTGTGTGTGCGTGTGTGTGCGTGCCCGCAGGTTGCTCATGAGTACCTGTCTCCAGACATACTCAGCACAGTGAAGGAGATGAAGGTGGCTAACTTCAGAAGAGTCCCCAAGATGCCTGTCTACGGCATGTCTCAGCCTACATCAGAGGTATGATCAACACCAAGCCCGTAGCCTATCACATCTGGTCAAACGTCCAAAATGCTCATTTCAGCCGTTTCTCTTTAGCAGACATGACTTTTGAGGACGTCCCCAGTTGATCCTGTACGTTTGTCTGTGAAGCTGAACTGAACGGGTTGTGTGTTCTGTAGGCGACGGGTGCGGTGTTGACCCACCTGACGGATGAGAAGAGGAAGTACAGCCACGTCCTGTGGGTCAACCTGCAGGAGGAGCTGGTTCTGGAGGGGAACGGACAGATCTTCACCCCCAGAGAACCGTCCTGTATGGGGCAACACATCCCTGTCCCCGCCACAGACCCCACGCAGATAGAGGTACTATACACTATATATACAGCAGTATGTGGACAGCCCTTCACATTAGTGGATTAGGCTATTTCAGCCACACCTGTTGCTGACAGGTGTAAAAAAATCGAGCCCACGGCCATGCAATCTCCATAGACAAACATTGGCAGTAGTATGGCCTTACTGAAGAGCCCAGTGACTTTCAAGCGCATAGCGCGTAAAGAATTGTTTGGCCTCGGTTGCAACAATCACTACCGGGTTCCAAACTGCCTCTGGAAGCAACATCACCACAATAACTGTTCGTCAGGAGCTTCAAGAAATGGGTTTCCATGGATGAGCAGCCGCACACAAACCTATGATCACCATGTGCAATGCCACCTGTCGGCTGGAGTGGTGTAAAGCTCACTGCCATTGGACTCTGGAGCAGTGGAAATGTGTTCTCTGGAGGGATGAATCACGCTTCACCATCTGGCAGTCCGACGGACGAATCTTGGTTTGGCGGATGCCAGGAGAACGCTACCTGCCTGAATGCATAGTTCCAACTGTAACGTTTGGTGGAGTAGGAATAATGGTTTGGGGCTCTTTTTCAGGGTTCGGGCTAGGCCCCTTAGTTCCAGTGAAGGGAAATCTTAACGCTACAGCCTACAATTACATTCTATACGATTCTATGCTACCAACTTTGTGGCAACAGTTTGAGGAAGGCCCTTTCCTGTTTCAGCATAACAATACCCCTGTGCACAAAGCGAGGTCCATACAGAAATAGTTTGTCAAGATCGGTGTGGAAGAACTTGACTGGCCTGCAGAGCCCTGACCTCAACCACATCGAACACCTTTGGGATGAATTGGAACGCCGACTGTGAGCCAGACCTAATCGCCCAACACCACTGCCCCAGACCTCACTAATGTGCTTGTGGCTGAATTGAAGCAAGTCCTCACAGCAACATTCCAACATCTAGTGGAAAGCCTTCCCAGAAGAGTGGAGGCTGTTATAGCAGCAGAGGGGGGAACAAGTCCATATTAATGCCCATGATTTAGGAATGAGATGTTTGAATAGCAGGTGTCCACATACTATTGGTGTACTAACACATCCATGTCCTCACCCCAGACCTCATGCACACAGAGGTACTACCTAACCCTAACTATAAACCCATACACAGAGGTACTACCTAACCCTAACCCCACACACAGAGGTACTACCTAACCCTAACCATAACCCCATACACAGAGGTACTACCTAACCCTAACCCCACACACAGAGGTACTACCTAACCCTAACCCCACACACAGAGGTACTACTTGACCCTAACCATAACCCCATACACAGAGGTACTAACTAACCCAGACCCCACACACACAGAGGTACTACCTAACCCTAACCCCACACACAGAGGTACTACCTAACCCCACACACACAGAGGAACTACCTAACCCTAACCATAACCCCACACACAGAGGTACTAACTAACCCAGACCCCACACACATAGAGGTACTACTTAACCCTAACCCTAACCCCATACACAGAGGTACTAACTAACCCAGACCCCACACACACGTACTACCTAACCCTAACCCCACACACAGAGGTACTACCTAACCCCACACACACAGAGGAACTACCTAACCCTAACCATAACCCCACACACAGAGGTACTACCTAACCCCACACACAGAGGTACTACCTAACCCTAACCATAACCGCACACACAGAGGTACTACCTAACCCCACACACACAGAGGTACTACCTAACCCCACACACATACACACAGAGGTACTAACTAACCCCACACACACAGAGGTACTACCTAACCCCACACACACAGAGGAACTACCTAACCCCACACACACAGAGGTACTACCTAACCCCACACACACAGGGGAACTACCTAACCCTAACCTCACACACATAGAGGAACTACCTAACCCTAACCATAACCCCACACACAGAGGTACTACCTAACCCTAACCCCACACACATACACACAGAGGTACTACCTATCCCAGGCCCTAACCCCACACACAGAGGTACTACCTAACCCTAACCCTAACCCCACACACACACAGATGTACTACCTAACCCAGACCCTAACCCCACACACACACAGAGGTACTACCTAACAATAACCATAACCCCATACACAGAGGTACTAACTAACCCAGACCCCACACACACAGAGGTACTAACTAACCCAGACCCCACACACACAGAGGTACTACCTAACCCTAACCCCACACACAGAGGTACTACCTAACCCCCACACACAGAGGAACTACCTAACCCTAACCCCACACACACAGAGGTACTACCTAACCCTAACCCCACACACAGAGGAACTACCTAACCCTAACCATAACCCCACACACAGAGGTACTACCTAACCCTAACCCCACACACACACACAGAGGTACTACCTAACCCAGACCCTAACCCCACACACAGAGGTACTACCTAACCCTAACCATAACCCCACACACACAGAGGTACTACCTAACCATAACCATAACCCCATACACAGAGGTACTAACTAACCCAGACCCCCCACACACAGAGGTACTAACTAACCCTAACCCCACACACACACAGAGGTACTACCTAACCATAACCATAACCCCATACACAGAGGTACTAACTAACCCAGACCCCACACACACAGAGGTACTAACTAACCCAGACCCCACACACAGAGGTACTACCTAACCCCACACACATAGAGGTACTACCTAACCCTAACCATAACCGCACACACAGAGTTACTAACTAACCCTAACCCCACACACATAGAGATACTAACTAACCCTAACCCCACACACACAGAGGTATTGACTAACCCTAACCCCACACACACAGAGGTACTAACTAACCCTAAACCAACACACATAGATGTACTACCTAACCCTAACCCCACACACACACAGAGGTACTACCTAACCCAGACCCTAACCCCACACACACAGAGGTACTAATTAACCCTAAACCAACACACATAGAGGTACTGACTAACCCTAACCCCCAGTACATAGATGTGCTAACTAACCCTAACCCCCAGTACATAGAGGTACTAACTAACCCTAAACCAACACACATAGAGGTACTAACTAACCCTAACCCCCAGTACATAGCGGTACTAACTAACCCTAACCCCCAGTACATAGATGTGCTAACTAACCCTAACCCCCAGTACATAGAGGTACTAACTAACCCTAACCCCCAGTACATAGAGGTACTAACTAACCCTAACCCCCAGTACATAGAGGTACTAACTAACCCTAACCCCCAGTACATAGAGGTACTAACTAACCCTAACCCCCAGTACATAGAGGTACTAACTAACCCTAACCCCCAGTACATGGAGGTACTAACTAACCCTAACCCCCAGTACATAGAGGTACTAACTAACCCTAACCCCCAGTACATAGAGGTACTAAGTGACCCTAACCCCCAGTACATGGAGGTACTAACTAACCCTAAACCCCCAGTACATAGAGGTACTAACTAACCCTAACCCCCAGTACATAGAGGTACTAACTAACCCTAACCCCCAGTACATAGAGGTACTAACTAACCCTAACCCCCAGTACATGGAGGTACTAACTAACCCTAACCCCCAGTACATAGAGGTACTAACTAACCCTAACCCCCAGTACATAGAGGTACTAACTAACCCTAACCCCCAGTACATAGAGGTACTAAGTGACCCTAACCTTACGTGGACAATAAAGTCGGTGAAGTAAAGTGAGCCCCAGTCTGACTGTCCCTCCTCCTCCGACCCCAGAAACTAGAGACGGCCCTGGGAGAGGAGGTTCAGAGAGCCCAGAAGTGGCTGGAGGTGACTCTGGAGCAGGAGAAACAGATGAAGATGTTTAAAAGCTGTCTGACGGTCCAGGAGGTGTTCAAGCAGTACCAGAGAACACACCAGGGACTGTTCTATAAACGTATCCCTCTGGCAGACTGCTGCGCTCCCAAGGAGGAGGTAAAGACAGACGCTGCAGACACACACACACATACACACATACACACACACATATATATATACAGTGCCTTGCGAAAGTATTCGGCCCCCTTGAACTTTGCGACCTTTTGCCACATTTCAGGCTTCAAACATAAAGATATAAAACTGTATTTTTTTTGTGAAGAATCAACAACAAGTGGGACACAATCATGAAGTGGAACGACATTTATTGGATATTTCAAACTTTTTTAACAAATCAAAAACTGAAAAATTGGGCGTGCAAAATTATTCAGCCCCCTTAAGTTAATACGTTATAGCGCCACCTTTTGCTGCGATTACAGCTGTAAGTCGCTTGGGGTATGTCTCTATCAGTTTTGCACATGGAGAGACTGAAATTTTTTCCCATTCCTCCTTGCAAAACAGCTCGAGCTCAGTGAGGTTGGATGGAGAGCATTTGTGAACAGCAGTTTTCAGTTCTTTCCACAGATTCTCGATTGGATTCAGGTCTGGACTTTGACTTGGCCATTCTAACACCTGGATATGTTTATTTTTGAACCATTCCATTGTAGATTTTGCTTTATGTTTTGGATCATTGTCTTGTTGGAAGACAAATCTCCGTCCAAGTCTCAGGTCTTTTGCAGACTCCATCAGCTTTTCTTCCAGAATGGTCCTGTATTTGGCTCCATCCATCTTCCCATCAATTTTAACCATCTTCCCTGTCCCGCTGAAGAAAAACAGGCCCAAACCATGATGCTGCCACCACCATGTTTGACAGTGGGGATGGTGTGTTCAGCTGTGTTGCTTTTACGCCAAACATAACGTTTTGCATTGTTGCCAAAAAGTTAAATTTTGGTTTCATCTGACCAGAGCACCTTCTTCCACGTGTTTGGTGTGTCTCCCAGGTGGCTTGTGGCAAACTTTAAACAACACTTTTTATGGATATCTTTAAGAAATGGCTTTCTTCTTGCCACTCTTCCATAAAGGCCAGATTTGTGCAATATACGACTGATTGTTGTCCTATGGACAGAGTCTCCCACCTCCAGCTGTAGATCTCTGCAGTTCATCCAGAGTGATCATGGGCCTCTTGGCTGCATCTCTGATCAGTCTTCTCCTTGTATGAGTTGAAAGTTTAGAGGGACGGCCAGGTCTTGGTAGATTTGCAGTGGTCTGATACTCCTTCCATTTCAATATTATCGCTTGAACAGTGCTCCTTGGGATGTTTTAAAGCTTGGGAAATCTTTTTGTATCCAAATCCGGCTTTAAACTTCTTCACAACAGTATCTCGGACCTGCCTGGTGTGTTCCTTGTTCTTCATGATGCTCTCTGCGCTTTTAACGGACCTCTGAGACTATCATAGTGCAGGTGCATTTATACGGAGAGTTGATTACACACAGGTGGATTGTATTTATCATCATTAGTCATTTAGGTCAACATTGGATCATTCAGAGATCCTCACTGAACTTCTGGAGAGAGTTTGCTGCACTGAAAGTAAAGGGGCTGAATAATTTTGCACGCCCAATTTTTCAGTTTTTGATTTGTTAAAAAAGTTTGAAATATCCAATAAATGTCGTTCCACTTCATGATTGTGTCCCACTTGTTGTTGATTCTTCACAAAAAAATACAGTTTACATCTTTATGTTTGAAGCCTGAAATGTGGCAAAAGGTCGCAAAGTTCAAGGGGGCCGAATACTTTCGCAAGGCACTGTATATATATATACACACACACACACACACACACATATACACACGCACGCACACACACACACGCGCACACACAGGTTATGGTTTTGTGGAGGCACTTCAGTGGCAGGTTTTCATGGGGCTGATATGAGGACAGTAACAGGTTTTCATGGGGCTGATGTGAGGACAGTAACAGGTTTTCATGGGGCTGATATGAGGACAGTGACAGGTTTTCATGGGGCTGATATGAGGACAGTGACAGGTTTTAATGGGGCTGATATGAGGACAGTGACATGTTTTCATGGGGCTGATATGAGGACAGTAACAGGTTTTCATGGGGCTGATATGAGGACAGTGACAGGTTTTCATGGGGCTGATATGAGGACAGTGACATGTTTTCATGGGGCTGATATGAGGACAGTAACAGGTTTTCATGGGGCTGATATGAGGACAGTAAACAGGTTTTCATGGGGCTGATATGAGGACAGTGACATGTTTTCATGGGGCTGATATGAGGACAGTAACAGGTTTTCATGGGGCTGATATGAGGACAGTGACATGTTTTCATGGGGCTGATATGAGGACAGTAACAGGTTTTCATGGGGCTGATATGAGGACAGTAACAGGTTTTCATGGGGCTGATATGAGGACAGTGACAGGTTTTCATGGGGCTGATATGAGGACAGTGACATGTTTTCATGGGGCTGATATGAGGACAGTAACAGGTTTTCATGGGGCTGATATGAGGACAGTAACAGGTTTTAATGGGGCTGATATGAGGGACAGTAACAGGTTTTCATGGGGCTGATATGAGGACAGTGACAGGTTTTCATGGGGCTGATATGGGGTCAGTGGCAGGTTTTCATGGAGCTGATATGAGGACAGTAAACAGGTTTTAATGGGGTTGATATGAGGACAGTAACAGGTTTTAATGGGGCTGATATGAGGACAGTAACAGGTTTTCATGGGGCTGATATGAGGACAGTAACAGGTTTTAATGGGGCTGATATGAGGACAGTAACAGGTTTTCATGGGGCTGATATGTGGGTGAAAATGGAAATCTTTGCTCTCCCTCTAGTGGTGTTGAATGTTATTACATGTTTCATGAATGATAGAATTGAATTTTGCCTGTGTGTGTGTGTGCGCCTGTGTGTGCGTGTGCGCCTGTGTGTGTGTGTGTGTGTGTGCCTGTGTGTTGTTTTACTCAGGACTTTGACCAGCTCTTGGAGGCCATGAAGAGTACCTTGGCAGAGGACTCTCACTCAGCCTTCGTGTTCAACTGCTCCAACGGCAAGGGAAGGACCACCACGGCCATGGTCATAGCTGCTCTCACTGTCTGGCACTTCAATGTAAGACTACACTTCTCACTGTCTGGCACCTCACTGTTAGACTACACTTCTCACTGTCTGGCACTTCACTGTAAGACTACACTTCTTACTGCCTGGCACTTCAATGTAAGACTACACTTCTCACTGTCTGGCACTTCACTGTAAGACTACACTTCTCACTGTCTGGCACTTCACTGTGAGACTACACTTCTCACTGTCTGGCACTTCAATGTAAGACTACACTTCTCACTGTCTGGCACTTCTCGGTAAGACTACACTTCTCACTGTCTGGCACTTCACTGTAAGACTACACTTCTCACTGTCTGGCACTTCAATGTAAGACTACACTTCTCACTGTCTGGCACTACACTGTTAGACTACACTTCTCACTGTCTGGCACTTCACTGTAAGACTACACTTCTCACTGTCTGGCACTTCAATGTAAGACTACACTTCTCACTGTCTGGCACTTCACTGTAAGACTACACTTCTCACTGTCTGGCACTTCACTGTTAGACTACACTTCTCACTGTCTGGCACTTCACTGTAAGACTACACTTCTCACTGTCTGGCACTTCAATGTGAAACTACACTTCTCACTGTCTGGCACTTCACTGTAAGACTACACTTCTCACTGTCTGGCACTTCACTGTAAGACTACACTTCTCACTGTCTGGCACTTCACTGTAAGACTACACTTCTCACTGTCTGGCACTTCACTGTAAGAGTCTATACTGGAATACCAACCTATATTCCAGGAATAGTCCCTTTTCACTTTTATTTGCTCTGTAATAAACACATTGAAGATGTTACCAGAACTGTTCAACCAGCATTAAAACAGCCATGTTCATCCACTGTTGGTTTGTTTCTGCCATAGGGCTTTCCTGAGTTTGGTGACGATGAGATTGTCAGTGTTCCTGATGCCATGTACACAAAGGGAGAATTCAAGGTGAGTAACAATCATAAGAGACTTTTACCAAAAGAGGGTTTGAATGAAACATACAAGTTTTTAGATTGACCACATAGCAGAGACTATAGTGCTACAGCTCAGTGTTAGAGCTGTAGTGGTCTAGCAACCACCTAACAGACAGGATTCTCCTCTGGTCTGGAATAGTCTGGCTGACAAAGTCACACCAAGGTCTGTAAAAATGGGACATGATACATCTCTGCTTGTCACTGATGTGATAGACTAGTGTCCTGCCCAGGGGGTACTGAGGTGATAGACTAGTGTCCTGTCCATGGGTAAGGCCCTGCGATAGACTAGTGTCCTGTCCAGGGGGTGTACTGAGGTGATAGACTAGTGTCCTGTCCAGGGGTAAGGCCCTGCGATAGACTAGTGTGCTGTCCAGGGGGTGTACTGAGGTGATAGACTAGTGTCCTGTCCAGGGGGTGTACTGAGGAGATAGACTAGTGTCCTGTCCAGGGGGTACTGAGGTGATAGACTAGTGTCCTGTCCAGGGGGTGTACTGAGGAGATAGACTAGTGTCCTGTCCAGGGGTAAGGCCCTGCGATAGACTAGTGTCCTGTCCAGGGGGTGTACTGAGGTGATAGACTAGTGTCCTGTCCAGGGGGTGTACTGAGGTGATAGACTAGTGTCCTGTCCAGGGGGTGTACTGAGGAGATAGACTAGTGTCCTGTCCAGGGGTAAGGCCCTGCGATAGACTAGTGTCCTGACCAGGGGGTGTACTGAGGTGATAGACTAGTGTCCTGTCCAGGGGATGTACTGAGGAGAAAGACTAGTGTCCTGTCCAGGGGGTACTGAGGTGATAGACTAGTGTCCTGTCCAGGGGTTGTACTGAGGTGATAGACTAGTGTCCTGTCCAGGGGGTGTACTGAGGTGATAGATGTGTCCTGTCCAGGGGGGTGTACTGAGGTGATAGACTAGTGTCCTGTCCAGGGGGTACTGAGGTGATAGACTAGTGTCCTGTCCAGGGTGTGTACTGAGGCGATAGACTAGTGTCCTGTCCAGGGGGTACTGAGGTGATAGACTAGTGTCCTGTCCAGGGGGTGTACTGAGGAGATAGACTAGTGTCCTGTCCAGGGGGTGTACTGAGGAGATAGACTAGTGTCCTGTCCAGGGGGTGTTCTGAGGTGCTGAGGTCCTGTCTGACAGTCAGTGTGTGTGTGTATTCTGTCCTGTCTGACAGTCAGTGTGTGTGTATTCTGTCCTGTCTGACAGTCAGTGTGTGTGTATTCTGTCCTGTCTGACAGTCAGTGTGTGTATTCTGTCCTGTCTGACAGTCAGTGTGTGTATTCTGCCCTGTCTGACAGTCAGTGTGTGTATTATGTCCTGTCTGACAGTCAGTCTGTGTGTGTATTCTGTCCTGTCTGACAGTCAGTGTGTGTGTGTGTGTATTCTGTCCTGTCTGACAGTCAGTGTGTGTGTGTGTGTATTCTGTCCTGTCTGACAGTCAGTGTGTGTGTGTGTGTATTCTGTCCTGTCTGACAGTCAGTGTGTGTGTATTCTGTCCTGTCTGACAGTCAGTCTGTGTGTGTATTCTGTCCTGTCTGACAGTCAGTCTGTGTGTGTATTCTGTCCTGTCTGACAGTCAGTGTGTGTGTATTATGTCCTGTCTGACAGTCAGTCTGTGTGTGTATTATGTCCTGTCTGACAGTCAGTCTGTGTGTGTATTATGTCCTGTCTGACAGTCAGTCTGTGTGTGTATTATGTCCTGTCTGACAGTCAGTCTGTGTATTATGTCCTGTCTGACAGTCAGTCTGTGTGTGTATTATGTCCTGTCTGACAGTCAGTCTGTGTGTGTATTCTGTCCTGTCTGACAGTCAGTGTGTGTGTGTGTGTATTCTGTCCTGTCTGACAGTCAGTGTGTGTGTGTGTATTCTGTCCTGTCTGACAGTCAGTGTGTGTGTGTGTGTATTCTGTCCTGTCTGACAGTCAGTGTGTGTGTATTCTGTCCTGTCTGACAGTCAGTCTGTGTGTGTATTATGTCCTGTCTGACAGTCAGTCTGTGTGTGTATTCTGTCCTGTCTGACAGTCAGTGTGTGTGTATTCTGTCCTGTCTGACAGTCAGTGTGTGTATTATGTCCTGTCTGACAGTCAGTCTGTGTGTGTATTATGTCCTGTCTGACAGTCAGTCTGTGTGTGTATTATGTCCTGTCTGACAGTCAGTCTGTGTGTGTATTATGTCCTGTCTGACAGTCAGTGTGTGTATTATGTCCTGTCTGACAGTCAGTCTGTGTGTGTATTATGTCCTGTCTGACAGTCAGTCTGTGTGTGTATTCTGTCCTGTCTGACAGTCAGTGTGTGTGTGTGTGTATTCTGTCCTGTCTGACAGTCAGTGTGTGTGTGTGTATTCTGTCCTGTCTGACAGTCAGTGTGTGTGTGTGTGTATTCTGTCCTGTCTGACAGTCAGTGTGTGTGTATTCTGTCCTGTCTGACAGTCAGTCTGTGTGTGTATTCTGTCCTGTCTGACAGTCAGTATGTGTGTGTATTCTGTCCTGTCTGACAGTCAGTGCGTGTGTATTCTGTCCTGTCTGACAGTCAGTGTGTGTATTATGTCCTGTCTGACAGTCAGTCTGTGTGTGTATTCTGTCCTGTCTGACAGTCAGTGTGTGTGTGTGTGTATTCTGTCCTGTCTGACAGTCAGTGTGTGTGTGTGTATTCTGTCCTGTCTGACAGTCAGTGTGTGTGTGTGTATTCTGTCCTGTCTGACAGTCAGTGTGTGTGTATTCTGTCCTGTCTGACAGTCAGTCTGTGTGTGTATTCTGTCCTGTCTGACAGTCAGTCTGTGTGTGTATTCTGTCCTGTCTGACAGTCAGTGTGTGTGTATTCTGTCCTGTCTGACAGTCAGTGTGTGTATTATGTCCTGTCTGACAGTCAGTCTGTGTGTGTATTATGTCCTGTCTGACAGTCAGTCTGTGTGTGTATTATGTCCTGTCTGACAGTCAGTCTGTGTGTGTATTATGTCCTGTCTGACAGTCAGTCTGTGTGTGTATTCTGTCCTGTCTGACAGTCAGTGTGTGTGTATTCTGTCCTGTCTGACAGTCAGTCTGTGTGTGTATTCTGTCCTGTCTGACAGTCCGTGTGTGTATTCTGTCCTGTCTGACAGTCAGTGTGTGTATTCTGTCCTGTCTGACAGTCAGTGTGTGTATTCTGTCCTGTCTGACAGTCAGTGTGTGTAATATGTCCTGTCTGACAGTCAGTCTGTGTGTGTATTCTGTCCTGTCTGACAGTCAGTGTGTGTGTATTCTGTCCTGTCTGACAGTCAGTCTGTGTGTGTATTCTGTCCTGTCTGACAGTCAGTGTGTGTATTCTGTCCTGTCTGACAGTCTGTGTGTGTATTATGTCCTGTCTGACAGTCAGTCTGTGTGTGTATTATGTCCTGTCTGACAGTCAGTGTGTGTGTATTCTGTCCTGTCTGACAGTCAGTCTGTGTGTGTATTCTGTCCTGGCTGACAGTCAGTGTGTGTATTCTGTCCTGTCTGGCAGTCCGTGTGTGTATTCTGTCCTGTCTGACAGTCCGTGTGTGTATTCTGTCCTGTCTGGCAGTCCGTGTGTGTATTCTGTCCTGTCTGACAGTCAGTCTGTGTGTGTATTCTGTCCTGTCTGACAGTCAGTGTGTGTGTATTCTGTCCTGTCTGACAGTCAGTCTGTGTGTGTATTCTGTCCTGTCTGACAGTCAGTGTGTGTATTCTGTCCTGTCTGACAGTCAGTGTGTGTATTCTGTCCTGTCTGACAGTCAGTGTGTGTAATATGTCCTGTCTGACAGTCAGTCTGTGTGTGTATTCTGTCCTGTCTGACAGTCAGTGTGTGTGTATTCTGTCCTGTCTGACAGTCAGTCTGTGTGTGTATTCTGTCCTGTCTGACAGTCAGTGTGTGTATTCTGTCCTGTCTGACAGTCTGTGTGTGTATTATGTCCTGTCTGACAGTCAGTCTGTGTGTGTATTATGTCCTGTCTGACAGTCAGTGTGTGTGTATTCTGTCCTGTCTGACAGTCAGTCTGTGTGTGTATTCTGTCCTGTCTGACAGTCAGTCTGTGTGTGTATTCTGTCCTGTCTGACAGTCTGTGTGTGTATTCTGTCCTGTCTGACAGTCAGTGTGTGTATTCTGTCCTGTCTGACAGTCCGTGTGTGTATTCTGTCCTGTCTGGCAGTCCGTGTGTGTATTCTGTCCTGCCTGACAGTCAGTGTGTGTATTCTCTCCTGTCTGGCAGTCCATGTGTGTATTCTGTCCTGTCTGACAGTCCGTGTGTGTATTCTGTCCTGTCTGGCAGTCCGTGTGTGTATTCTGTCCTGTCTGATAGTCAGTCTGTGTGTGTATTATGTCCTGTCTGACAGTCAGTGTGTGTGTATTATGTCCTGTCTGACAGTCAGTCTGTGTGTGTATTCTGTCCTGTCTGACAGTCAGTCTGTGTGTGTATTCTGTCCTGTCTGACAGTCAGTCTGTGTGTGTATTCTGTCCTGTCTGACAGTCAGTGTGTGTGTATTCTGTCCTGTCTGACAGTCAGTCTGTGTGTGTATTCTGTCCTGTCTGACAGTCCGTGTGTGTATTCTGTCCTGTCTGACAGTCAGTGTGTGTATTCTGTCCTGTCTGACAGTCAGTGTGTGTATTCTGTCCTGTCTGACAGTCAGTGTGTGTAATATGTCCTGTCTGACAGTCAGTCTGTGTGTGTATTCTGTCCTGTCTGACAGTCAGTGTGTGTGTATTCTGTCCTGTCTGACAGTCAGTCTGTGTGTGTATTCTGTCCTGTCTGACAGTCAGTGTGTGTATTCTGTCCTGTCTGACAGTCTGTGTGTGTATTATGTCCTGTCTGACAGTCAGTCTGTGTGTGTATTATGTCCTGTCTGACAGTCAGTGTGTGTGTATTCTGTCCTGTCTGACAGTCAGTCTGTGTGTGTATTCTGTCCTGGCTGACAGTCAGTGTGTGTATTCTGTCCTGTCTGGCAGTCCGTGTGTGTATTCTGTCCTGTCTGACAGTCCGTGTGTGTATTCTGTCCTGTCTGGCAGTCCGTGTGTGTATTCTGTCCTGTCTGACAGTCAGTCTGTGTGTGTATTCTGTCCTGTCTGACAGTCAGTGTGTGTGTATTCTGTCCTGTCTGACAGTCAGTCTGTGTGTGTATTCTGTCCTGTCTGACAGTCAGTGTGTGTATTCTGTCCTGTCTGACAGTCAGTGTGTGTATTCTGTCCTGTCTGACAGTCAGTGTGTGTAATATGTCCTGTCTGACAGTCAGTCTGTGTGTGTATTCTGTCCTGTCTGACAGTCAGTGTGTGTGTATTCTGTCCTGTCTGACAGTCAGTCTGTGTGTGTATTCTGTCCTGTCTGACAGTCAGTGTGTGTATTCTGTCCTGTCTGACAGTCTGTGTGTGTATTATGTCCTGTCTGACAGTCAGTCTGTGTGTGTATTATGTCCTGTCTGACAGTCAGTGTGTGTGTATTCTGTCCTGTCTGACAGTCAGTCTGTGTGTGTATTCTGTCCTGTCTGACAGTCAGTCTGTGTGTGTATTCTGTCCTGTCTGACAGTCTGTGTGTGTATTCTGTCCTGTCTGACAGTCAGTGTGTGTATTCTGTCCTGTCTGACAGTCCGTGTGTGTATTCTGTCCTGTCTGGCAGTCCGTGTGTGTATTCTGTCCTGCCTGACAGTCAGTGTGTGTATTCTCTCCTGTCTGGCAGTCCATGTGTGTATTCTGTCCTGTCTGACAGTCCGTGTGTGTATTCTGTCCTGTCTGGCAGTCCGTGTGTGTATTCTGTCCTGTCTGATAGTCAGTCTGTGTGTGTATTATGTCCTGTCTGACAGTCAGTGTGTGTGTATTATGTCCTGTCTGACAGTCAGTCTGTGTGTGTATTCTGTCCTGTCTGACAGTCAGTCTGTGTGTGTATTCTATCCTGTCTGACAGTCAGTGTGTGTGTATTCTGTCCTGTCTGACAGTCAGTCTGTGTGTGTATTCTGTCCTGTCTGACAGTCAGTCTGTGTGTGTATTCTGTCCTGTCTGACAGTCAGTCTGTGTGTGTATTCTGTCCTGTCTGACAGTCAGTCTGTGTGTGTATTCTGTCCTGTCTGACAGTCTGTGTGTGTATTCTGTCCTGTCTGACAGTCCGTGTGTGTATTCTGTCCTGTCTGACAGTCCGTGTGTGTATTCTGTCCTGTCTGGCAGTCCGTGTGTGTATTCTGTCTTGCCTGACAGTCAGTGTGTGTATTCTGTCCTGTCTGACAGTCCGTGTGTGTATTCTGTCCTGTCTTGCAGTCCGTGTGTGTATTCTGTCCTGTCTGGCAGTCAGTGTGTGTATTCTGTCCTGTCTGACAGTCAGTCTGTGTGTGTATTATGTCCTGTCAGACAGTCAGTCTGTGTGTATTATGTCCTGTCTGACAGTCAGTGTGTGTGTGTATTCTGTCCTGTCTGACAGTCAGTGTGTGTATTCTGTCCTGTCTGACAGTCCGTGTGTGTATTCTGTCCTGTCTGACAGTCAGTCTGTGTGTGTATTATGTCCTGTCTGACAGTCAGTCTGTGTGTGTATTCTGTCCTGTCTGACAGTCAGTGTGTGTGTATTCTGTCCTGTCTGACAGTCAGTCTGTGTGTGTATTCTGTCCTGTCTGACAGTCCGTGTGTGTATTCTGTCCTGTCTGACAGTCAGTGTGTGTATTCTGTCCTGTCTGACAGTCAGTGTGTGTATTCTGTCCTGTCTGACAGTCAGTGTGTGTAATATGTCCTGTCTGACAGTCAGTCTGTGTGTGTATTCTGTCCTGTCTGACAGTCAGTGTGTGTGTATTCTGTCCTGTCTGACAGTCAGTCTGTGTGTGTATTCTGTCCTGTCTGACAGTCAGTGTGTGTATTCTGTCCTGTCTGACAGTCAGTCTGTGTGTGTATTCTGTCCTGTCTGACAGTCAGTGTGTGTGTATTCTGTCCTGTCTGACAGTCAGTCTGTGTGTGTATTCTGTCCTGTCTGACAGTCAGTGTGTGTGTATTCTGTCCTGTCTGGCAGTCCGTGTGTGTATTCTGTCCTGTCTGACAGTCCGTGTGTGTATTCTGTCCTGTCTGGCAGTCCGTGTGTGTATTCTGTCCTGTCTGACAGTCAGTCTGTGTGTGTATTCTGTCCTGTCTGACAGTCAGTGTGTGTGTATTCTGTCCTGTCTGACAGTCAGTCTGTGTGTGTATTCTGTCCTGTCTGACAGTCAGTGTGTGTATTCTGTCCTGTCTGACAGTCAGTGTGTGTATTCTGTCCTGTCTGACAGTCAGTGTGTGTAATATGTCCTGTCTGACAGTCAGTCTGTGTGTGTATTCTGTCCTGTCTGACAGTCAGTGTGTGTGTATTCTGTCCTGTCTGACAGTCAGTCTGTGTGTGTATTCTGTCCTGTCTGACAGTCAGTGTGTGTATTCTGTCCTGTCTGACAGTCTGTGTGTGTATTATGTCCTGTCTGACAGTCAGTCTGTGTGTGTATTATGTCCTGTCTGACAGTCAGTGTGTGTGTATTCTGTCCTGTCTGACAGTCAGTCTGTGTGTGTATTCTGTCCTGTCTGACAGTCAGTCTGTGTGTGTATTCTGTCCTGTCTGACAGTCAGTGTGTGTATTCTGTCCTGTCTGACAGTCCGTGTGTGTATTCTGTCCTGTCTGGCAGTCCGTGTGTGTATTCTGTCCTGCCTGACAGTCAGTGTGTGTATTCTCTCCTGTCTGGCAGTCCATGTGTGTATTCTGTCCTGTCTGACAGTCCGTGTGTGTATTCTGTCCTGTCTGGCAGTCCGTGTGTGTATTCTGTCCTGTCTGATAGTCAGTCTGTGTGTGTATTCTGTCCTGTCTGACAGTCAGTGTGTGTGTATTATGTCCTGTCTGACAGTCAGTCTGTGTGTGTATTCTGTCCTGTCTGACAGTCAGTCTGTGTGTGTATTCTGTCCTGTCTGACAGTCAGTGTGTGTGTATTCTGTCCTGTCTGACAGTCAGTCTGTGTGTGTATTCTGTCCTGTCTGACAGTCAGTGTGTGTGTATTCTGTCCTGTCTGACAGTCAGTCTGTGTGTGTATTCTGTCCTGTCTGACAGTCAGTCTGTGTGTGTATTCTGTCCTGTCTGACAGTCAGTCTGTGTGTGTATTCTGTCCTGTCTGACAGTCAGTGTGTGTATTCTGTCCTGTCTGACAGTCCGTGTGTGTATTCTGTCCTGTCTGGCAGTCCGTGTGTGTATTCTGTCTTGCCTGACAGTCAGTGTGTGTATTCTGTCCTGTCTGACAGTCCGTGTGTGTATTCTGTCCTGTCTGACAGTCAGTGTGTGTGTATTCTGTCCTGTCTGACAGTCAGTCTGTGTGTGTATTATGTCCTGTCTGACAGTCAGTCTGTGTGTGTATTCTGTCCTGTCTGACAGTCAGTCTGTGTGTGTATTCTGTCCTGTCTGACAGTCAGTGTGTGTGTATTCTGTCCTGTCTGACAGTCAGTCTGTGTGTGTATTCTGTCCTGTCTGACAGTCAGTGTGTGTGTATTCTGTCCTGTCTGACAGTCCATGTGTGTATTCTGTCCTGTCTGACAGTCCGTGTGTGTATTCTGTCCTGTCTGGCAGTCCGTGTGTGTATTCTGTCCTGTCTGATAGTCAGTCTGTGTGTGTATTCTGTCCTGTCTGACAGTCAGTGTGTGTGTATTATGTCCTGTCTGACAGTCAGTCTGTGTGTGTATTCTGTCCTGTCTGACAGTCAGTCTGTGTGTGTATTCTGTCCTGTCTGACAGTCAGTGTGTGTGTATTCTGTCCTGTCTGACAGTCAGTCTGTGTGTGTATTCTGTCCTGTCTGACAGTCAGTGTGTGTGTATTCTGTCCTGTCTGACAGTCAGTCTGTGTGTGTATTCTGTCCTGTCTGACAGTCAGTCTGTGTGTGTATTCTGTCCTGTCTGACAGTCAGTCTGTGTGTGTATTCTGTCCTGTCTGACAGTCAGTGTGTGTATTCTGTCCTGTCTGACAGTCCGTGTGTGTATTCTGTCCTGTCTGGCAGTCCGTGTGTGTATTCTGTCTTGCCTGACAGTCAGTGTGTGTATTCTGTCCTGTCTGACAGTCCGTGTGTGTATTCTGTCCTGTCTGACAGTCAGTGTGTGTGTATTCTGTCCTGTCTGACAGTCAGTCTGTGTGTGTATTCTGTCCTGTCTGACAGTCAGTGTGTGTATTCTGTCCTGTCTGGCAGTCAGTGTGTGTATTCTGTCCTGTCTGACAGTCAGTCTGTGTGTGTATTATGTCCTGTCAGACAGTCAGTCTGTGTGTATTATGTCCTGTCTGACAGTCAGTGTGTGTGTGTATTCTGTCCTGTCTGACAGTCAGTGTGTGTATTCTGTCCTGTCTGACAGTCCGTGTGTGTATTCTGTCCTGTCTGACAGTCAGTCTGTGTGTGTATTATGTCCTGTCTGACAGTCAGTCTGTGTGTGTATTATGTCCTGTCTGACAGTCAGTCTGTGTGTGTATTATGTCCTGTCTGACAGTCAGTCTGTGTGTGTATTCTGTCCTGTCTGACAGTCAGTCTGTGTGTGTATTCTGTCCTGTCTGACAGTCAGTCTGTGTGTGTATTCTGTCCTGTCTGACAGTCTGTGTGTGTATTCTGTCCTGTCTGACAGTCAGTGTGTGTATTCTGTCCTGTCTGACAGTCCGTGTGTGTATTCTGTCCTGTCTGGCAGTCCGTGTGTGTATTCTGTCTTGCCTGACAGTCAGTGTGTGTATTCTGTCCTGTCTGACAGTCCGTGTGTGTATTCTGTCCTGTCTTGCAGTCCCTGTGTGTATTCTGTCCTGTCTGGCAGTCAGTGTGTGTATTCTGTCCTGTCTGACTGTCAGTCTGTGTGTGTATTATGTCCTGTCAGACAGTCAGTCTGTGTGTATTATGTCCTGTCTGACAGTCAGTGTGTGTGTGTATTCTGTCCTGTCTGACAGTCAGTGTGTGTATTCTGTCCTGTCTGACAGTCCGTGTGTGTATTCTGTCCTGTCTGACAGTCAGTCTGTGTGTGTATTATGTCCTGTCTGACAGTCAGTCTGTGTGTGTATTATGTCCTGTCTGACAGTCAGTCTGTGTGTGTATTATGTCCTGTCTGACAGTCAGTCTGTGTGTGTATTCTGTCCTGTCTGACAGTCAGTGTGTATATTCTGTCCTGTCTGACAGTCAGTGTGTGTGTTCTGTCTGTCCCCAGGTGGTGATGCAGCTAGTCAGACTACTGCCGGACGGCCACCAGATGAAGAGGGAGGTGGACATGGCTCTGGACTCAGTTAGCGAGACCATGACCCCCATGCATTACCACCTCAGAGAGATAATCATCTGTACCTACAGACAGGTAGGACCACCCCCATTACACACCATCAGACAGGTAGCACCACATACCTATAGACAGGTAAGACCATCCACCCCATAGACAGCCATACTAGACCATACACCTCATAGACAGCCATACTAGACCATACACCACCATACACCCCATAGACAACCATACTAGACCATACATCCCATAGACAACCATACTAGACCATACACCACCATACACCCCATAGACAACCATACTAGACCATACACCACCATACACCTCATAGACAGCCACCTGAGTGATTATCATCTGCACCTACATACATGTCCAGTAGGGGGCGACACCTGCCTTTACATTACACTACCTATCAATAACACAAATAATGTCAACTCATTAAAACACTGTTTTGAAGGCTGTTTTGATCACACTGATATAAGGGAATGGTTGAATTGGTTGTCATGTGTCACAGGTACATTTCTAGTCTGAAAGGCATGACCCTGAACTGGTACAACCCAATGGGAGAGACAAGACTATTTAGCTACAGTTAGATGCCATAGATGGCAGTAATGTACTACTAGCCCATAGATGGTTGCAGTTCCACTCCTGGCCCATAGATGGCAGTAATGCTCTTGTTTTTATTTAGCTACAGGTCTACTACTGGCCCATAGATGGCTGCAGTTCCACTCCTGGCCCATAGATGGCAGTAATGCTCTTGTTTTTTTTTATTTAGCTACAGTTCTACTTTTGGCCCATAGAGGGCGGTAAAAATGCTCTTGTTTTTATTTAGCTACAGTTGTACTACTGACCCATAGATGGCTGCAGTTCCACTCCTGGCCCATAGATGGCAGTAATGCTCTTGCTTTTAGGTGACTAGTCATGTCTTGGACCCAAGCTACTCAAAAGCATCTACAAGTACTATGTTTGTTTAGTAGTTGTTGTTTAATGCTAATTCTTTGACTTTAGGGTGCAGTACAGGTTAGAAATGAATCATATGTTGTTGTTCATGGTAATAAGGGGCGGCAGGTAGCCTAGTGGTTAGAGCGTTGGACTTGTAGCCGAAAGGTTGCTAGATCGAATCCCCGAGCTGACAATCTGTTGTTCTGCCCCTGAACAAGACAGTTAACCCACTAGGTTGTCATTGAAAATAAGAATTTGTTCTTAACTGACTTGCCTATTTAAATAAAGGTTAAATACAAAAAATATATATACTGGTATATATTGACTACTTGCTTAGAAAGCATTGTGAGTAAGGTCCTATGTGTCTACTACTACAGCTGGTTGACTCCTGAGGTGTGTGTGATGATAAATCAATTCAAATGTTATTGGTCACATATTTAGCAGATGTTATTGCGGGTGTAGTGAATTGCTTGTGTTAATAGCTCCAACAGTGCAGTAATATTTAACAATACACACGGAGTTAAGTTATTTTTTGACTAAAATACAGTAGAATACTGCCTCTATGTGACATAATTAGTGACCAAAGTTCCATTATTAAAGTGGCCAGTGTTTCCATGTCTATGTGGGGCAGCAGCCTCTAAGGTGCAGGGTTGAGTAACCGGCTGGTAGCCGGCTAATGTGTGTGTGTAGAGAGAGGGATCCTGTAGTTGAAGTTCACCAGGGCTGCAGTGCTCTGCTCTCTCTGTTTTTGCCATTTGGAATACAGACTGTAATCAATGTGTGTCTGTCTGTACTGAGGCTGCACTCTGAGGCTGCCTGACTGCACATGGGCCAGCCGGAGGTACCCTGCCCCGTCTCCACACTATCAATGGGCCTCATTGTCCCTCCGTCTCTCTGTCTCTCTCTCTCTTTCCCCCTGCTCTCACTCTCAAGCTTTTGCTCTGTCTTCAGATTTCTCTCCTTTCTTTCTTTCTCTTTCTTTCTCTCTTTCTTTCTTTCTTTCTTTCTTTCTCTTTCTTTCTTTCTCTCTTTCTCTTACTTTCTTTCTCTCTTTCTTTCTTTCTCTCTTTCTTTCTTTCTTTCTCTTTCTTTCTTTCTTTCTCTTTCTCTTTCTTACTTTCTTTCTCTCTTTCTCTTTCTTACTTTCTTTCTCTCTTTCTCTTTCTTACTTTCTTTCTCTCCTACTTTCTTTCTTACTTTCTTTCTCTCTTTCTTTCTCTCTTTCTCTCTTTCTCTCTTTCTTTCTTTCTTTCTCTCTTTCTCTCTTTCTCTCTTTCTTTCTCTCTTTCTCTCTTTCTCTCTTTCTTTCTTTCTTTCTTTCTTTCTTTCTCTCTTTCTCTCTTTCTCTCTTTCTTTCTTTCTTTCTCTCTTTCTCTTTCTTACTTTCTTTCTCTCTTTCTCTTTCTTACTTTCTTTCTCTCTTTCTTTCTTTCTTTCTCTCTTTCTTTCTTTCTTTCTTTCTTTCTCTCTTTCTCTCTTTCTTTCTTTCTTTCTTTCTCTCTTTCTTTCTTTCTTTCTTTCTCTCTTTCTCTCTTTCTCTCTTTCTTTCTTTCTTTCTTTCTCTCTTTCTTTCTTTCTTTCTCTCTTTCTCTCTTTCTTACTTTCTTTCTCTCTTTCTCTTTCTTACTTTCTTTCTCTCTTTCTCTTTCTTACTTTCTTTCTCTCTTTCTTTTTCTTACTTTCTTTCTCTCTTTCTTTCTTTCTTTCTTTCTCTCTTTCTTTCTTTCTTTCTCTCTTTCTTTCTTTCTTTCTTTCTATCTTTCTCTCTTTCTCTCTTTCTTTCTTTCTTTCTTTCTTTCTCTCTTTCTTTCTTTCTTTCTCTCTTTCTCTCTTTCTCTCTTTCTTTCTTTCTTTCTTTCTTTCTCTTTCTTACTTTCTTTCTCTTTCTTTCTCTCTTTCTCTCTTTCTCTTTCTTACTTTCTTTCTCTCTTTCTCTTTCTTACTTTCTTTCTCTCTTTCTTTCTTTCTTTCTCTCTTTCTCTCTTTCTCTCTTTCTTTCTTTCTTTCTTTCTTTCTCTTTCTCTTTCTTACTTTCTTTCTCTCTTTCTTTCTTTCTTTCTCTCTTTCTCTCTTTCTCTCTTTCTCTTTCTCTCTTTCTTTCTTTCTTTCTTTCTCTTTCTTACTTTCTTTCTCTCTTTCTTTCTTTCTTTCTCTCTTTCTCTTTCTTACTTTCTTTCTCTCTTTCTCTTTCTTACTTTCTTTCTCTCTTTCTCTTTCTTACTTTCTTTCTCTCTTTCTTTCTTTCTTTCTCTCTTTCTTTCTCTCTTTCTCTCTTTCTTTCTTTCTCTCAACACAGCAGCAGTCCATCCCTGCCGCTGCTCCCCACCTTTAATAGATTCCACTCTGTGACATATTCTTCTGTAATGTTTTATTCATCGATAGTCTACAGTGTTTGCAGCTCACTTACCCGTCATAGTAATCCTCTCTACATACAGTAACCTCTCATTTATAAACGTGTGGTGTCTTTCTGGAAGGGTAACTGACCAGGTAACTTTTTCCACTTTGTGGGAGGGAATCCAAATGCTGTATATGAGTGTTGAATGAGGAGTCGGTCATCATCCTTGTAGAAAATCTGTCATGGCTGATGATTAGAATCTCTCCTGACGTGTAGTGGAGCCCTCCTGTCCAGCCTCCTGTCTGGCCTCCTGTCCAGCCTCCAGCTCCTCTCGTCTCCTGACATGTAGTGGAGCCCTCCTGTCCAGCCGGCAAGTCTAGGTGATAAACAGAGCCAGATGTGGCTGCTGGAAGGAAGCAGGGCAACGTGAATCAGACACGAGTAACACACCCCCCACCCCGTCCCCACATAGCCTCTCTCCTCTGTCCGTCTTGGGCAGGTTTGAGGCTTGGGGGATCTCTCCTCCTCTGTTCTCCTGTCCTCTGTCCAGAGGTCTTAATGAAGGGCCTGTAAATCCCTGCCTTAGACCAGGCATGACTGAGGCATTCACACGTTACAGACTCTGCCTGGGATGAGAGGCTCATAACATCCTCTGGCAGGAGAGGAAAGCAAACACAACCCAGCACCTTAGAGGCAGCAGTCCCTCTCTCTGTAGGTCCCTCTCTCACGCTTTCTCTCTGTAGGTCCCTCTCTCACGCTTTCTCTCTGTAGGTCCCTCTCTCACGCTTTCTCTCTGTAGGTCCCTCTCTCACGCTTTCTCTCTGTAGGTCCCTCTCTCACGCTTTCTCTCTGTAGGTCTCTCTCTCTCTGTTGGTCTCTCTCATTCTTTCTCTCTGTCGGTCTCTCTCTCACTCTTTCTCTCTGTAGGTCTCTCTCTCACTCTTTCTCTCTGTAGGTCCCTCTCTCACGCTTTCTCTCTGTAGGTCTCTCTCTCACTCTTTCTCTCTGTAGGTCCCTCTCTCACGCTTTCTCTCTGTAGGTCTCTCTCTCTGTTGGTCTCTCTCATTCTTTCTCTCTGTAGGTCTCTCTCTCACTCTTTCTCTCTGTAGGTCTCTCTCTCACTCTTTCTCTCTGTAGGTCCCTCTCTCACTCTTTCGCTCTGCGTCTCGCTTTCTCTCTCTGTAGGTCTCTCTCTCACTCTTTCTCTCTGTAGGTCCCTCTCTCACGCTTTCTCTCTGTAGGTCCCTCTCTCTGTTGGTCTCTCTCATTCTTGCTCTCTGTAGATCTCTCTCTCACTCTTTCTCTCTGTAGGTCTCTCTCTCACTCTTTCTCTCTGTAGGTCTCTCTCTCACTCTTTCTCTCTGTAGGTCTCTCTCTCACTCTTTCTCTCTGTAGGTCTCTCCCTCACTCTTTCTCTCTGTAGGTCTCTCTCTCACTCTTTCTCTCTGTAGGTCTCTCTCTCTCTTTCTCTCTGTAGGTCTCTCTCTCACTCTTTCTCTCTGTAGGTCTCTCTCTCACTCTTTCTCTCTGTAGGTCTCTCTCTCACTCTTTCTCTCTGTAGGTCTCTCTCTCACTCTTTCTCTCTGTTGGTCTCTCTCATTCTTTCTCTCTGTAGGTCTCTCTCTCACTCTTTCTCTCTGTAGGTCCCTCTCTCACTCTTTCGCTCTGCGTCACGCTTTCTCTCTCTGTAGGTCCCTCTCTCTCCCTCTCCTTCTCTCTCTCATCTTTCTCTCTCTGTAGGTCCCTCTCTCTCCCTCTCCTTCTCTCTCTCCTCTTTCTCTCTCTGTAGGTCCCTCTCTCTCCCTCTCCTTCTCTCTCTCCTCTTTCTCTCTCTGTAGGTCTCTCTCTCCCTCTCTCTCCTCTCTCCTCTTTCTCTCTCTCTGTAGGTCCCTCTCTCTCCCTCTCTTCTCTTTCTCTCTCTCTGTAGGTCTCTCGCTCCCTCTCCTTCTCTCTCTCCTCTTTCTCTCTCTCTGTAGGTCCCCCTCTCTCTCTCTCTCTCTCCTCTCTTTCTCTCTCCCTGTAGGTCCCACTCTCTCTCTCTCTCCCTCTCTTCTCTTTCTCTCTCTCTGTAGGTCTCTCTCTCTCCCTCTCTTCTCTTTCTCTCTCTCTGTAGGTCTCTCTCTCTCTCTCTCCCTCTCTTCTCTTTCTCTCTCTCTGTAGGTCTCTCTCTCTCTCTCTCCCTCTCTTCTCTTTCTCTCTCTCTGTAGGTCTCTCTCTCTCTCTCTCCCTCTCTTCTCTTTCTCTCTCTCTGTAGGTCTCTCTCTCTCTCTCCCTCTCTTCTCTTTCTCTCTCTCTGTAGGTCTCTCTCTCCCTCTCTTCTCTTTCTCTCTCTCTGTAGGTCTCTCTCTCTCCCTCTCTTCTCTTTCTCTCTCTCTGTAGGTCTCTCTCTCTCCCTCTCTTCTCTTTCTTTCTCTCTGTAGGTCTCTCTCTCTCCCTCTCTTCTCTTTCTCTCTCTCTGTAGGTCTCTCTCTCTCCCTCTCTCCTCTTTCTCTCTCTCTGTAGGTCTCTCTCTCTCCCTCTCTTCTCTTTCTCTCTCTCTGTAGGTCTCTCTCTCTCCCTCTCTTCTCTTTCTCTCTCTCTGTAGGTCTCTCTCTCTCCCTCTCTTCTCTTTCTCTCTCTCTGTAGGTCTCTCTCTCTCCCTCTCTCCTCTTTCTCTCTCTCTGTAGGTCTCTCTCTCTCCCTCTCTTCTCTTTCTCTCTCTCTGTAGGTCTCTCTCTCTCCCTCTCTTCTCTTTCTCTCTCTCTGTAGGTCTCTCTCTCTCCCTCTCTTCTCTTTCTCTCTCTCTGTAGGTCTCTCTCTCTCCCTCTCTTCTCTTTCTCTCTCTCTGTAGGTCTCTCTCTCTCCCTCTCTTCTCTTTCTCTCTCTCTGTAGGTCTCTCTCTCTCCCTCTCTTCTCTTTCTCTCTCTCTGTAGGTCTCTCTCTCTCCCTCTCTCCTCTTTCTCTCTCTCTGTAGGTCTCTCTCTCTCCCTCTCTCCTCTTTCTCTCTCTGTAGGTCTCTCTCTCCCTCTCTCTCCTCTCTCCTTTCTCTCTCTCTGTAGGTCCCTCTCTCTCCCTCTCTTCTCTTTCTCTCTCTCTGTAGGTCTCTCGCTCCCTCTCCTTCTCTCTCTCCTCTTTCTCTCTCTCTGTAGGTCCCTCTCTCTCTCTCTCTCCTCTCTTTCTCTCTCCCTGTAGGTCCCACTCTCTCTCTCTCTCCCTCTCTTCTCTTTCTCTCTCTCTGTAGGTCTCTCTCTCTCTCTCTCCCTCTCTTCTCTTTCTCTCTGTAGGTCTCTCTCTCTCTCTCCCTCTCTTCTCTTTCTCTCTCTCTGTAGGTCTCTCTCTCTCCCTCTCTTCTCTTTCTCTCTCTCTGTAGGTCTCTCTCTCTCTCCCTCTCTTCTCTTTCTCTCTCTCTGTAGGTCTCTCTCTCTCTCTCCCTCTCTTCTCTTTCTCTCTCTCTGTAGGTCTCTCTCTCCCTCTCTTCTCTTTCTCTCTCTCTGTAGGTCTCTCTCTCTCCCTCTCTTCTCTTTCTCTCTCTCTGTAGGTCTCTCTCTCTCCCTCTCTTCTCTTTCTCTCTCTCTGTAGGTCTCTCTCTCTCCCTCTCTCCTCTTTCTCTCTCTCTGTAGGTCTCTCTCTCTCCCTCTCTTCTCTTTCTCTCTCTCTGTAGGTCTCTCTCTCTCCCTCTCTTCTCTTTCTCTCTCTCTCTGTAGGTCTCTCTCTCTCCCTCTCTTCTCTTTCTCTCTCTCTGTAGGTCTCTCTCTCTCCCTCTCTTCTCTTTCTCTCTCTCTCTGTAGGTCTCTCTCTCTCCCTCTCTTCTCTTTCTCTCTCTCTGTAGGTCTCTCTCTCTCCCTCTTTTCTCTTTCTCTCTCTCTGTAGGTCTCTCTCTCTCCCTCTCTTCTCTTTCTCTCTCTCTGTAGGTCTCTCTCTCTCCCTCTCTTCTCTTTCTCTCTCTCTGTAGGTCTCTCTCTCTCCCTCTCTTCTCTTTCTCTCTCTCCCATCTCTCTGTGAGCTGGAGGTTTCTTGTTTTCCATTGTGAATGTGTGTGTAGGTACAGACAGTAGAGTCTTCACATTTCAGTATGTAGTGTCTGTTTGATCAGACAGAGTAGGTTCTTCATGTTTCAGTATGTAGTGTACTGTAGTCTGTTTGATAAGACAGAAATACTATTTCCTTTGTACTTTTAGATCTGAGAATCATGACTCCTCTTAAGTTCAATTCTGCAACACAAGAATGTACCTGTTATCTTAAGCTGCCATTTCCACCACCCACAAGCAGGAATGTACCTGTTATCTTAAGCTGCCATTTCCACCACCCACAAGCAGGAATGTACCTGTTATCTTAAGCTGCCATTTCCACCACCCACAAACAGGAATGTACCTGTTATCTTAAGCTGCCATTTCCACCACCCACAAGCAGGAATGTACCTGTTATCTTAAGCTGCCATTTCCACCACCCACAAGCAGGAATGTACCTGTTATCTTAAGCTGCCATTTCCACCACCCACAAGCAGGAATGTACCTGTTATCTTAAGCTGCCATTTCCACCACCCACAAGCAGGAATGTACCTGTTATCTTAAACTGCCATTTCCACCACCCACAAGCAGGAATGTACCTGTTATCTTAAACTGCCATTTCCACCACCCACAAGCAGGAATGTACCTGTTATCTTAAGCTGCCATTTCCACCACCCACAAGCAGGAATGTATTTAACATCTTGGTTTCCTGGATTTATTGAGTAAATTGGTTCTGAAGATCATTTGTTTTACAAACTTTAACTATTTGAACTTCTCCTCCCTCTCTTCATCTGTCTTTCTCCTCCCAGCTGCACAGCCCTCTTTCTGTCCAGCTTCCTTTCTCTCCATTTCCCTCTTTCTCTCCATCTTTCTGTCCATCTCCCTCTTTCTCTCCATCTCCCTCTTTCTCTCCCTCTTTCTGTCCATCTCCCTCTTTCTGTCCATCTCCCTCTTTCTCTCCATCTCCCTCTTTCTCTCCCTCTTTCTGTCCATCTCCCTCTTTCTCTCCATCTCCCTCTTTCTCTCCCTCTTTCTGTCCATCTCCCTCTTTCTCTCCAGCTCCCTCTTTCTCTCCCCCTTTCTGTCCATCTCCCCCTTTCTGTCCATCTCCCCCTTTCTGTCCATCTCCCTCTTTCTCCCCATCTCCCTCTTTCTCTCCATCTCCCTCTTTCTGTCCATCTCCCTCTTTCTGTCCATCTCCCTCTTTCTCTCCATCTCCCTCTTTCTCTCCCTCTTTCTGTCCATCTCCCTCTTTCTCTCCAGCTCCCTCTTTCTCTCCCTCTTCCTGTCCATCTCCCTCTTTCTGTCCATCTCCCTCTTTCTGTCCATCTCCCTCTTTCTCTCCCCGCCTTCCTTTCTATTCCGTCCTGCTCTCTCCCACCACCTCACTTACTATCTTGACCGTGTGTGTGTGTGTGTGTGTGTGTGTGTGTGTGTGTGTGTGTGTGTGTGTGTGTGTGTGTGTGTGTGTGTGTGTGTGTAAAGAAAGGCCCTCATGGTTTGGACGGCGCAATGGAAAAATATTTAGAGAATCGGGAGAATGTTGTGAGCAGGTTTTTTGAGGTTAGGTAATGGACGTCATCAGGAAGAGGAGGGAGGGAGGGATTGGGCTAGAGCCACTAAGTTGGACCAAGTTTAAGGGACCATCACAAAACTAACGGATGGACAGGAGAGAGGGAAAGAGGGGGAGAGAGACAGAGCAGGACAGGGGGAGTGAGGGACAGGGAGTGAGGGACAGAGAGAGAGGGAGTGTGGGACAGGGACACGGAGAGAGGGAAGGAGCGAGAGGAAGGGATTCTGTGTTGATACATTCTCCTCTACACATTACTCCCTGAACCTGTGTTGATTAATCCCCCACTACACCAGTAGTCTAAACATTACTCCCTGAACCTGTGTTGATTCATCCCCCACTACACCAGTAGTCTACACATTACTCCCTGAACCTGTGTTGATTCATCCCCCACTACACCAGTAGTCTAAGACCAGTAGTCTAATGTGATCATCAGGGCACATATTAGTGTACTAAATAGAGAGTAGGTTGCAATTTGAGACACATTGTAAGCGTTATCATACTAACTTCCTGTAATTGGAAGGACCTCTAGGATTTGCAGTAGCTGTCCTATTAGGTTGCCTCCTTGACATAAGTGGGCTAATCACAATTGGTGGAGCCTCTGGTGGCCAAGGAAAACATTGGCTGTAAAGCTATGTACCTATATGTACCTATACCCTCCTGGATGACTGCTGTAGGTACAGCTATGTACCTATACCCTCCTGGATGACCGCTGTAGGTAAAGCTATGTACCTATACCCTCCTGGATGACCGCTGTAGGTACAGCTATGTACCTACAGCAGTCATCCAGGAGGGTATAGGTACATAGCTTTACATACAGCAGTCATCCAGGAGGGTATAGGTACATAGCTTTACATACAGCAGTCATCCAGGAGGGTATAGGTACATAGCTTTACCTACAGCAGTCATCCAGGAGGGTATAGGTACATAGCTTTACCTACAGCAGTAATCAGGCTATAGGTACATAGCTTTATCTACAGCAGTCATCCAGGAGGGTATAGGTACATATAGGTACATAGCTTTACCTACAGCAGTCATCCAGGAGGGTATAGGTACATAGCTTTACCTACAGCAGTGGCTTGCGAAAGTGTTCACCCCACTTTCCATTTTTTTCTATTTTATTGCCTTTCAAAACCTGGATTTTAAATGGATTTTGGGGGGATTTGTATCATTTGATGTACACAACATGCCTACCACTTTGAAGATGCAAAATATTTTTTATTGTGAAACAAACAATAAATAATACAAGAAAACAGACCTTGAGCGTGCATAACTATTCACCCCCCCAAAGTCAATGGGGGTTGGGGTTTGTCTCTATAAGCTTGGCACATCTAGCCACTGGGATTTTTGCCCATTCTTCGAGGCAAAACTGCTCCAGCTCCTTCAAGTTGGATGGGTTCCGCTGGTGTACAGCAATCTTTAAGTCATACCACAGATTCTCAATTGGATTGAGGTCTGGGCTTTGACTAGGCCATTCCAAGACATAAAAAATGTTTCCCCTTAAATCACTAGAGTGTTGCTTTAGCAGTATGCTTAGGGTCATTGTCCTCCTGGAAGGTGAACCTCCGTCCAAGTCTCAAATCTCTGTAAGACTGAAACAGGTTTCCCTCAAGAATTTCCCTGTAACAACATCTATCATTCCTTCAATTCTGACCAGTTTCCCAGTCCCTGTCGATGGAAAAAACATCCCCACAGCATGATGCTGCCACCACCATGCTTCACTGTGGGGATGGTGTTCTCGGGGTGATGGGAGGTGTTGGGTTTGCGCTAGACATAGTGTTTTCTTTTATGGCCAAAATGCTCAATTTTAGTCTCATCTGACCACAGTACCTCCTTCCATATGTTTGGGGAGTCTCCCACTTGCCTTTTGGTGAACACCAAACGTGTTTGCTTATTTTTTTCTTTAAGCAATGGCTTTTTTTCCTGGACACTCTTCTGTAACGCCCAGCTCTGTGGAGTGTACGGCTTAAAGTGGTCCTATGGACAGATACTCCTATTGCCTATTGATTGCCATACCTCCCTTATCCTACCTCATTTGTACACACTGTATATATTTTTTTCTATTGTATTATTGACTGTATGTTTATTTATTCCATGTGTAACTCTGTGTTGTTGTATGTGTCGAACTGCTTTGCTTTATCTTGGCCAGGTCGCAATTGTAAATGAGAACTTGTTCTCAACTAGCCTACCTGGTTAAATAAAGGTGTTCTCAACTAGCCTACCTGGTTAAATAAAGGTGTTCTCAACTAGCCTACCTGGTTAAATAAAGGTGTTCTCAACTGGCCTACCTGGTTAAATAAAGGTGTTCTCAACTAGCCTACCTGGTTAAATAAAGGTGTTCTCAACTGGCCTACCTGGTTAAATAAAGGTGAAATAAATAAACATTTAGGGGCTTTGTAGCAAAGGAGATGAATACATAAGCACCCACCACTTTTCAGTGTTTTATTTTTTATAATTTATTATGCACGTGTCCATTACATGACATCCAAATAATAAAACCCATTTAAATGACAGGTTGTAATGCAACACAATAGAAACACTGACAAGGGGGATGAAGTCTTTTGCAAGGTGCTGTATACCCTCCTGGATGACTGCTATACACGCAGGTTCTTATACAGCCGGCGTGTTTCCCAAATGGCACACTATTGCCTTTATAAGTAGCGAACTGTGTAGGTAATAGGGTGCCATTTGGGACACAGGCCCCGAGGTGCTGCTCAGCTTTTACCACGAGCCATGAAAGGGCCTCCAGTTCTTAGACTACTCAGTCAGAGCAGAGGAGGGATGGGGGGGATGGGAGAGGAGAGAGAAGGGCCTCCAGTTCTTAGACTACTCAGTCAGAGCAGAGGAGGGATGGGGGGGATGGGAGTGGAGGAGAGAGAGTTGAGAGAAGTGTTGTTTTTATTCCTTATTCTCAGACTTTCACGTGCCAGTGCCAACGGTAATATTTCTAGTAGTCAGTCTAGTCCACGGAAAGCCTTTATTTGGACTAGATCGCCTGGTCCTCCGAGGTGCAGGAGTGTGAGACAGGTGCAGGAGTGTGAGACAGGTGCAGGAGTGTGAGACAGGTGCAGGAGTGTGAGACAGGTGCAGGAGTGTGAGACAAGTGCAGGAGGACCAGGTGAGCTTTGGGACGCTGTACTGTACTGCCCTCCATTTAGTAACGTCTCTCAGCTGTCTGCAGCAGTCTCTTTGCATCCCAAATGGTTCCCTATTCCCTATATAGTGCACTACTTTAGACCAGAGTCCTATTCCCTATATAGTGCACTACTTTAGACCAGAGTCCTATTCCCAATATAGTGCACTACTTTAGACCAGAGTCATATTCCCTATATAGTGCACTACTTTAGACCAGAGTCATATTCCCTATATAGTGCACTAATTTAGACCAGAGTCCTATTCCCTATATAGTGCACTACTTTAGACCAGAGTCCTATTCCCTATATAGTGCACTACTTTAGACCAGAGTCCTATTCCCTATATAGTGCACTACTTTAGACCAGAGTCCTATTCCCTATATAGTGCACTACTTTAGACCAGAGTCCTATTCCCTATATGGTGCACTACTTTAGACCAGAGTCCTATTCCCTATATAGTGCACTACTTTAGACCAGAGTCATATTCCCTATATAGTGCACTACTTTAGACCAGAGTCCTATTCCCTATATAGTGCACTACTTTAGACCAGAGTCCTATTCCCTATATAGTGCACTACTTTAGACCAGAGTCCTATTCCCTATATAGTGCACTACTTTAGACCAGAGTCCTATTCCCTATATAGTGCACTACTTTAGACCAGAGTCCTATTCCCTATATAGTGCACTACTTTAGACCAGAGTCCTATTCCCTATATAGTGCACTACTTTAGACCAGAGTCCTATTCCCTATATAGTGCACTACTTTAGACCAGAGTCCTATTCCCTATATAGTGCACTACTTTAGACCAGAGTCCTATTCCCTATATAGTGCACTACTTTAGACCAGAGTCATATTCCCTATATGGTGCACTACTACATAGAGGACAGTGGGGTTTGATACTCAGATCATATTGAACCTGTCTACTGGCTAGAGGACCGTGGGGTTTGATACTCAGATCATATTGAACCTGTCTACTGGCTAGAGGACCGTGGGGTTTGATACTCAGATCATATTGAACCTGTCTACTGGCTAGAGGACCGTGGGGTTTGATACTCAGATCATATTGAACCTGTCTACTGGCTAGAGGACCGTGGGGTTTGATACTCAGATCATATTGAACCTGTCTACTGGGTAGAGGACCGTGGGGTTTGATACTCAGATCATATTGAACCTGTCTACTGGCTAGAGGACCGTGGGGTTTGATACTCAGATCATATTGAACCTGTCTACTGGCTAGAGGACCGTGGGGTTTGATACTCAGATCATATTGAACCTGTCTACTGGCTAGAGGACAGTGGGGTTTGATACTCAGATCATATTGAACCTGTCTACTGGCTAGAGGACCGTGGGGTTTGATACTCAGATCATATTGAACCTGTCTACTGGCTAGAGGACCGTGGGGTTTGATACTCAGATCATATTGAACCTGTCTACTGGGTAGAGGACCGTGGGGTTTGACACTCAGATCATATTGAACCTGTCTACTGGCTAGAGGACCGTGGGGTTTGACTCTCTTATCCAGAGAGACTACAGTAGTGAGTCATTTAGCAGACTCTCTTATCCAGAGAGACTACAGTAGTGAGTCATTTAGCAGACTCTCTTATCCAGAGTCACTACAGTAGTGAGTCATTTTGAATGCTTAGCAGGACAGGAAAATTGTCTAAGTCACACTTTTATATAGAACATCCCTGGTCATCCCTACTGCCTCTGATCTGGAGGACTCACTAAACAGAGAACATCCCTGGTCGTCCCTACTGCCTCTGATCTGGAGGACTCACTAAACAGAGAACATCCCTGGTCGTCCCTACTGCCTCTGATCTGGAGGACTCACTAAACAGAGAACATCCCTGGTCATCCCTACTGCCTCTGATCTGGTGGACTCACTAAACAGAGAACATCCCTGGTCGTCCCTACTGCCTCTGATCTGGAGGACTCACTAAACAGAGAACATCCCTGGTCGTCCCTACTGCCTCTGATCTGGAGGACTCACTAAACAGAGAACATCCCTGGTCGTCCCTACAGCCTCTGATCTGGTGGACTCACTAAACAGAGAACATCCCTGGTCATCCCTACTGCCTCTGATCTGGAGGACTCACTAAACAGAAAACATCCCTGGTCGTCCCTACTGCCTCTGATCTGGAGGACTCACTAAACAGAGAACATCCCTGGTCGTCCCTACTGCCTCTGATCTGGAGGACTCACTAAACAGAGAACATCCCTGGTCGTCCCTACAGCCTCTTATCTGGAGGACTCACTAAACAGAGAACATCCCTGGTCGTCCCTACTGCCTCTGATCTGGCGGACTCACTAAACAGAGAACATCCCTGGTCGTCCCTACTGCCTCTGATCTGGCGGACTCACTAAACAGAGAACATCCCTGGTCGTCCCTACAGCCTCTGATCTGGTGGACTCACTAAACAGAGAACATCCCTGGTCATCCCTACTGCCTCTGATCTGGAGGACTCACTAAACAGAGAACATCCCTGGTCGTCCCTACTGCCTCTGATCTGGAGGACTCACTAAACAGAGAACATCCCTGGTCCTCCCTACAGCCTCTTATCTGGAGGACTCACTAAACAGAGAACATCCCTGGTCATCCCTACTGCCTCTGATCTGGAGGACTCACTAAACAGAGACCATCCTTGGTCATCCCTACTGCCTCTGATCTGGTGGACTCACTAAACAGAGAACATCCCTGGTTATCCATACTGCCTCTGATCTGGTGGACTCACTAAACAGAGAACATCCCTGGTCGTCCCTACTGCCTCTGATCTGGAGGACTCACTAAACAGAGAACATCCCTGGTCGTCCCTACTGCCTCTGATCTGGAGGACTCACTAAACAGAGAACATCCCTGGTCGTCCCTACTGCCTCTGATCTGGTGGACTCACTAAACAGAGAACATCCCTGGTAGTCCCTACTGAATCTGATCTGGAGGACTCACTAAACAGAGAACATCCCTGGTTATCCCTACTGCCTCTGATCTGGTGGACTCACTAAACACAAATGTTTTGATTGTAAATGATGTCTGAGTGGAGTGTGCCCCTAGCTCTCCGTAAAAAATAAAAAAATAAAAAAATTGTTGCATCTGGTTTGCTTAATATATGAAATGTGAAATGATTTATACCTTTACTTTTGATACTTAAGTATATTTAAACCAAATATTTTTAGACATTTCATCAAGTATTATTTTGCTGGGTGACTTTCACTTTTACTTGAGTAATTTTCTATTAAGGTGTCTATACTTTTACTCCAGTATGAGAAATGAGTACTTTTCCCCCACTGCCCTTCTCTCTACATGAGGGCTAATTGTCTGCCCTTCTCTCTACATGAGGGCTAATTGTCTGCCCTTCTCTCTACATGAGGGCTAATTGTCTGCCCTTCTCTCTACATGAGGGCTAATTGTCTGCCCTTCTCTCTACATGAGGGCTAATTGTCTGCCCTTCTCTCTACATGAGGGCTAATTGTCTGCCCTTCTCTCTACATGAGGGCTAATTGTCTGCCCTTCTCTCTACATGAGGGCTAATTGTCTGCCCTTCTCTCTACATGAGGGCTAATTGTCTGCCCTTCTCTCTACATGAGGGCTAATTGTCTGCCCTTCTCTCTACATGAGGGCTAATTATCTGCCCTTCTCTCTACATGAGTTCTAATTGTCTGCCCTTCTCTCTACATGAGGGCTAAGTGTCTGCCCTACTCTCTACATGAGGGCTAATTGTCTGCCCTTCTCTCTACATGAGGGCTAATTGTCTGCCCTTCTCTCTACATGAGGGCTAATTGTCTGCCCTTCTCTCTACATGAGTTCTAATTGTCTGCCCTTCTCTCTACATGAGGGCTAATTGTCTGCCCTTCCATGATGATCACTTTGGAAATCAATATGAACATGCATGATTCCTGGTCTGTCTGGTCTTTCCCATTTGACCTGCCTGACTGAACGACCTCTTCTGCTGCTGCTACCCCAACCCCTGCTTGGCCCTCCCCACCCCCGCCCTGCCCTCACCTCCCCACCCCGTCTTCTCCTCTGCCCTCCCCTACCCCTGCCAACTCCCCCTCTCCCTTGGCCCTCCTCTACCCCTTCCCCTCCCCTGCTCGCACCCCAACCCCTTCTTCCCCTCCCCTGCTCGCACCCCAACCCCAACCCCCTCTTCCCCTCCCCTGCTCCCACCCCAACCCCTTCCTCCCCTTCCCTGCTCGCACCCCAACCCCCTCTTCCCCTCCCCTGCTCGCACCCCAACCCCCTCTTCCCCTCCCCTGCTCCCACCCCAACCCCCTCTTGCCCTCCCCTGCTCCCACCCCAACCCCCTCTTTCCCTCCCCTGTGGCCCCAGGAGGAAATTATTTGGGATTGTACCAACTAGCTGTCCTAGGCACTACATGGAGTGACACACGCACGCAAGCAAGCACATACGCTTGACCTCTCATTGCCTCTGTCTGTGTGTCTGGAGAGAGAGAGCAGGAATAACCACAGTGTTAGGAGCATTCTGCCTCCCACTAGCTGTGGTGGTTATGGGATCTGAGGGGTCCTGCACTGCTCCGGGTCTATGTGGGTTTACTTATGGGATCTGAGAGGTCCTGCACTGCTCCGGGTCTATGTGGGTTTACTTATGGGATCTGAGGGGTCCTGCACTGCTCCGGGTCTATGTGGGTTTACTTAAGGGATCTGAGGGGTCCTGCACTGTTCCGGGTCTATGTGGGTTTACTTAAGGGATCTGAGGGGTCCTGCACTGTTCCGGGTCCATGTGGGTTTACTTAAGGGATCTGAGGGGTCCTGCACTGTTCCGGGTCTATGTGGGTTTACTTAAGGGATCTGAGGGGTCCTGCACTGTTCCGGGTCTATGTGGGTTTACTTAAGGGATCTGAGGGGTCCTGCACTGTTCCGGGTCTATGTGGGTTTACTTAAGGGATCTGAGGGGTCCTGCACTGTTCTGGGTCTATGTGGGTTTACTTAAGGGATCTGAGGGGTCCTGCACTGTTCTGGGTCTATGTGGGTTTACTTAAGGGATCTGAGGGGTCCTGCACTGTTCCGGGTCTATGTGGGTTTACTTAAGGGATCTGAGGGGTCCTGCACTGTTCTGGGTCTATGTGGGTTTACTTATGGGATCTGAGGGGTCCTGCACTGTTCCGGGTCTATGTGGGTTTACTTAAGGGATCTGAGGGGTCCTGCACTGTTCCGGGTCTATGTGGGTTTACTTAAGGGATCTGAGGGGTCCTGCACTGTTCCGGGTCTATGTGGGTTTACTTAAGGGATCTGAGGGGTCCTGCACTGTTCCGGGTCTATGTGGGTTTACTTAAGGGATCTGAGGGGTCCTGCACTGTTCCGGGTCTATGTGGGTTTACTTAAGGGATCTGAGGGGTCCTGCACTGTTCCGGGTCTATGTGGGTTTACTTAAGGGATCTGAGGGGTCCTGCACTGTTCCGGGTCTATGTGGGTTTACTTAAGGGATCTGAGGGGTCCTGCACTGTTCCGGGTCTATGTGGGTTTACTTAAGGGATCTGAGGGGTCCTGCACTGTTCCGGGTCTATGTGGGTTTACTTAAGGGATCTGAGGGGTCCTGCACTGTTCCGGGTCTATGTGGGTTTACTTAAGGGATCTGAGGGGTCCTGCACTGTTCCGGGTCTATGTGGGTTTACTTAAGGGATCTGAGGGGTCCTGCACTGTTCCGGGTCCATGTGGGTTTACTTCTCCCAATAAAGTCAAATCAGCAACAACATCCCGTCCTTCTCTTCTTCACTTACACCATGACCAATGTAGAACAAATACCTTTTAGGAATAGAGGTGTCTGTAGTCCCAACAGCCCAACTCTTTACATGTAGAACAAATACCTTTTAGGAATAGAGGTGTCTGTAGTCCCAACAGCCCAACTCTTTCCATGCCAGCATTCAGGAAATGCAGAAGTCGTGACCGCGGCGAGTTGCTCCAGGCACCCTGTGTGTGCGTGTGTGTGTGTTTGCGTGCGTGTGTGTGCGTGCGTGTGTGTTTGTGTGTGTGTTTGTGTGTTTCTGTGTGTGTTTCTGTGTGTGTGTTTCTGTGTTTCTGTGTGTGTGCTTCTGTGTGTGTTTCTGTGTTTCTGTGTGTGTGTGTTTCTGTGTGTGTTTCTGTGTGTGTGTGTTTCTGTGTGTGTGTGTGTGTGTGTGTTTCTGTGTGTGTGTGTTTGTGTGTGTGTTTGTGTGTGTGTGTGTGTGTGTTTGTGTGTGTGTGTGTGTGTGTGTGTGCCCGTGCCCCCTGCCCCTCACAAGTTTTATTTTTTTCTCTATTTTTTCTCTTTATTTTCTCTTTCCAGTCAGTGAGGGTTTTAGAGGGTTTAAACAGTATTTCCCCTCCCAGTAATAATCCGTCATGAATACCAATTTAATGCCACAGAAAATGAGTTCACTTGGTATTGTGTTGCCAGGGCAGTGAATGACCTGAGGATGTGATCTACAGGGGACATGATTCAGAGGAGTGTGGGGGTTATATGGTGATCTACAGGGGACATAATTCAGAGGAGTGTGGGGGTTATATGGTTATCTACAGGGGACATAATTCAGAGGAGTGTGGGGGTTATATGGGAATCTACAGGGGACATGATTCAGAGGAGTGTGGGGGTTATATGGTGATCTACAGGGGACATAATTCAGAGGAGTGTGGGGGTTATATGGTTATCTACAGGGGACATGATTCAGAGGAGTGTGGGGGTTATATGGTGATCTACAGGGGACATTATTCAGAGGAGTGTGGGGGTTATATGGTGATCTACAGGGGACATAATTCAGAGGAGTGTGGGGGTTATATGGTGATCTACAGGGGACATAATTCAGAGGAGTGTGGGGGTTATATGGTGATCTACAGGGGACATAATTCAGAGGAGTGTGGGGGTTATATGGTGATCTACAGGGGACATAATTCAGAGGAGTGTGGGGGTTATATGGTGATCTACAGGGGACATAATTCAGAGGAGTGTGGGGGTTATATGGTGATCTACAGGGGACATAATTCAGAGAAGTGTGGGGGTTATATGGTGATCTACAGGGGACATAATTCAGAGGAGTGTGGGGGTTATATGGTTATCTACAGGGGACATGATTCAGAGGAGTGTGGGGGTTATATGGTTATCTACAGGGGACATAATTCAGAGGAGTGTGGGGGTTATATGGTGATCTACAGGGGACATAATTCAGAGGAGTGTGGGGGTTATATGGTGATCTACAGGGGACATAATTCAGAGGAGTGTGGGGGTTATATGGTGATCTACAGGGGACATAATTCAGAGAAGTGTGGGGGTTATATGGTGATCTACAGAGGACATAATTCAGAGGAGTGTGGGGGTTATATGGTTATCTACAGGGGACATAATTCAGAGGAGTGTGGGGGTTATATGGTGATCTACAGGGGACATAATTCAGAGGAGTGTGGGGGTTATATGGTGATCTACAGAGGACATAATTCAGAGAAGTGTGGGGGTTATATGGTGATCTACAGGGGACATAATTCAGAGGAGTGTGGGGGTTATATGGTTATCTACAGGGGACATAATTCAGAGGAGTGTGGGGGTTATATGGTTAACAACACAAAAATGGTCGCATCCCAAATGGCACCCTTTTTGCCTACATAAGCCTAATGGGCCCTGGTTAAAAGTAGTGCACTATATAGGGAATAGTGTGCCATTTGGGGAAGAAGCCATGAATGTGAGCATTCTTTTCCACTGGGGGCCAGTTCCAACTGAAACACGTTTTCACATTTTAGATACAACAACGTGTTTGACCTTACAGTGAAATGCTTACTTATACAAGCCCTTAACCAACAATGCAGTTCAAGAAAGAGTTCAGACAATATTTACCAAATAAACTGAAGTAAATAAATAACTAAAACAAGGCTATATACAGGGGGTACCGGAACAGAGTCAATGTGGAGGCTATATACAGGATGTACCGGTACAGAGTCAATGTGGAGGCTATATACAGGGGGTACCGGTACAGAGTCAATGTGGAGGCTATATACAGGGGGTACCGGTACAGAGTCAATGTGGAGGCTATATACAGGGGGTACTGGTACAGAGTCAATGTGGAGGCTATATACAGGGGGTACCGGTACAGAGTCAATGTGGAGGCTATATACAGGGGGTACTGGTACAGAGTCAATGTGGAGGCTATATACAGGGGGTACTGGTACAGAGTCAATGTGGAGGCTATATACAGGGGGTACTGGTACAGAGTCAATGGGGAGGCTATATACAGGGGGTACCAGTACAGAGTCAATGTGGAGGCTATATACAGGGGGTACCAGTACAGAGTCAATGTGGAGGATATATACAGGGGGTACCAGTACAGAGTCAATGTGGAGGCTATATACAGGGGGTACCAGTACAGAGTCAATGTGGAGGCTATATACAGGGGGTACCGGTACGGAGTCAATGTGGAGGCTATATACAGGGGGTACCGGTACAGAGTCAATGTGGAGGCTATATACAGGGGGTACTGGTACAGAGTCAATGTGGAGGATATATACAGGGGGTACCAGTACAGAGTCAATGTGGAGGCTATATACAGGGGGTACTGGTACAGAGTCAATGTGGAGGCTATATACAGGGGGTATCGGTACAGAGTCATTGTGGAGGCTATATACAGGGGGTACCGGTACAGAGTCAATGTGGAGGCTATATACAGGGGGTACCGGTACAGAGTCAATGTGGAGGCTATATACAGGGGGTACCGGTACAGAGTCAATGTGGAGGCTATATACAGGGGGTACCGGTACAGAGTCAATGTGGAGACTATATACAGGGGGTACCGGTACAGAGTCAATGTGGAGGCTATATACAGGGGGTACCGGTACAGAGTCAATGTGGAGGCTATATACAGGGGGTACAGGTACAGAGTCAATGTGGAGGCTATATACAGGTGGTACCGGTACAGAGTCAATGTGGAGGCTATATACAGGGGGTACTGGTACAGAGTCAATGTGGAGGCTATATACAGGGGGTACCGGTACAGAGTCAATGTGGAGGCTATATACAGGGGGTACCAGTACCGAGTCTATGTGGAGGCTATATACAGGGGGTACCGGTACAGAGTCAATGTGGAGGCTATTTACAGGGGGTACCGGTACAGAGTCAGTGTGGAGGCTATATACAGGGTGTACCAGTACCGAGTCAATGTGGAGGCTATATACAGGGGGTACCGGTACAGAGTCAATGTGGAGGCTATATATAGGGGGTACCGGTACAGAGTCAATGTGGAGGCTATATACAGGGGGTACCGGTACAGAGTCAATGTGGAGGCTATATACAGGGGGTACCAGTACCGAGTCAATGTGGAGGCTATATACAGGGGGTACCGGTACAGAGTCAATGTGGAGGCTATATACAGGGGGTACCGGTACAGAGTCAATGTGGAGGCTATATACAGGGGGTACTGGTACAGAGTCAATGTGGAGGCTATATACAGGGGGTACCGGTACAGAGTCAATGTGGAGGCTATATACAGGGGGTACCGGTACCGAGTCAATGTGGAGGCTATATACAGGGGGTACCAGTACAGAGTCAATGTGGAGGCTATATACAGGGGGTACCGGTACCGAGTCTATGTGGAGGCTATACACAGGGGGTACAGGTACAGAGTCAATGTGGAGGCTATATACAGGTGGTACCGGTACAGAGTCAATGTGGAGGCTATATACAGGGGGTACTGGTACAGAGTCAATGTGGAGGCTATATACAGGGGGTACCGGTACAGAGTCAATGTGGAGGCTATATACAGGGGGTACCAGTACCGAGTCTATGTGGAGGCTATATACAGGGGGTACCGGTACAGAGTCAATGTGGAGGCTATTTACAGGGGGTACCGGTACAGAGTCAGTGTGGAGGCTATATACAGGGTGTACCAGTACCGAGTCAATGTGGAGGCTATATACAGGGGGTACCGGTACAGAGTCAATGTGGAGGCTATATATAGGGGGTACCGGTACAGAGTCAATGTGGAGGCTATATACAGGGGGTACCGGTACAGAGTCAATGTGGAGGCTATATACAGGGGGTACCAGTACCGAGTCAATGTGGAGGCTATATACAGGGGGTACCGGTACAGAGTCAATGTGGAGGCTATATACAGGGGGTACCGGTACAGAGTCAATGTGGAGGCTATATACAGGGGGTACTGGTACAGAGTCAATGTGGAGGCTATATACAGGGGGTACCGGTACAGAGTCAATGTGGAGGCTATATACAGGGGGTACCAGTACCGAGTCAATGTGGAGGCTATATACAGGGGGTACCAGTACAGAGTCAATGTGGAGGCTATATACAGGGGGTACCGGTACCGAGTCTATGTGGAGGCTATACACAGGGGGTACCAGTACAGAGTCAATGTGGAGGCTATATACAGGGGGTACCGGTACCGAGTCTATGTGGAGGCTATATACAGGGGGTACCGGTACCGAGTCTATGTGGAGGCTATATACAGGGGGTACCGGTACAGAGTCAATGTGGAGGCTATATACAGGGGGTACCAGTACAGAGTCAATGTGGAGGCTATATACAGGGGGTACCAGTACAGAGTCAATGTGGAGGCTATAAACAGGGGGTACCAGTACAGAGTCAATGTGGAGGCTATATACAGGGGGTACTGGTACAGAGTCAATGTGGAGGCTATATACAGGGTGTTATGGTACAGAGTCAATGTGGAGGCTATATACAGGGGGTACTGGTACAGAGTCAATGTGGAGGCTAAATACAGGGGGTACCGGTACAGAGTCAATGTGGAGGCTATATACAGGGGGTACCGGTACAGAGTCAATGTGGAGGCTATATACAGGGGGTACCGGTACAGAGTCAATGTGGAGGCTATATACAGGGTGTACCGGTACAGAGTCAATGTGGAGGCTATATACAGGGGGTACCGTTACAGAGTCAATGTGGAGGCTATATACAGGGGGTACCGGTACAGAGTCAATGTGGAGGTTATATACAGGGGGTACCGATACAGAGTCAATGTGGAGGCTATATAGAGGGGGTACTGGTACAGAGTCAATGTGGAGGCTATATACAGGGGGTACCAGTACCGAGTCAATGTGGAGGCTATATACAGGGGGTACCAGTACAGAGTCAATGTGGAGGCTATATACAGGGGGTACCGGTACCGAGTCTATGTGGAGGCTATACACAGGGGGTACAGGTACAGAGTCAATGTGGAGGCTATATACAGGTGGTACCGGTACAGAGTCAATGTGGAGGCTATATACAGGGGGTACTGGTACAGAGTCAATGTGGAGGCTATATACAGGGGGTACCGGTACAGAGTCAATGTGGAGGCTATATACAGGGGGTACCAGTACCGAGTCTATGTGGAGGCTATATACAGGGGGTACCGGTACAGAGTCAATGTGGAGGCTATATACAGGGTGTACCAGTACCGAGTCAATGTGGAGGCTATATACAGGGGGTACCGGTACAGAGTCAATGTGGAGGCTATATATAGGGGGTACCGGTACAGAGTCAATGTGGAGGCTATATACAGGGGGTACCGGTACAGAGTCAATGTGGAGGCTATATACAGGGGGTACCAGTACCGAGTCAATGTGGAGGCTATATACAGGGGGTACCGGTACAGAGTCAATGTGGAGGCTATATACAGGGGGTACCGGTACAGAGTCAATGTGGAGGCTATATACAGGGGGTACTGGTACAGAGTCAATGTGGAGGCTATATACAGGGGGTACCGGTACAGAGTCAATGTGGAGGCTATATACAGGGGGTACCAGTACCGAGTCAATGTGGAGGCTATATACAGGGGGTACCAGTACAGAGTCAATGTGGAGGCTATATACAGGGGGTACCGGTACCGAGTCTATGTGGAGGCTATACACAGGGGGTACCAGTACAGAGTCAATGTGGAGGCTATATACAGGGGGTACCGGTACCGAGTCTATGTGGAGGCTATATACAGGGGGTACCGGTACCGAGTCTATGTGGAGGCTATATACAGGGGGTACCGGTACAGAGTCAATGTGGAGGCTATATACAGGGGGTACCAGTACAGAGTCAATGTGGAGGCTATATACAGGGGGTACCAGTACAGAGTCAATGTGGAGGCTATAAACAGGGGGTACCAGTACAGAGTCAATGTGGAGGCTATATACAGGGGGTACTGGTACAGAGTCAATGTAGAGGCTATATACAGGGTGTTATGGTACAGAGTCAATGTGGAGGCTATATACAGGGGGTACTGGTACAGAGTCAATGTGGAGGCTAAATACAGGGGGTACCGGTACAGAGTCAATGTGGAGGCTATATACAGGGGGTACCGGTACAGAGTCAATGTGGAGGCTATATACAGGGGGTACCGGTACAGAGTCAATGTGGAGGCTATATACAGGGGGTACCGTTACAGAGTCAATGTGGAGGCTATATACAGGGGGTACCGGTACAGAGTCAATGTGGAGGTTATATACAGGGGGTACCGATACAGAGTCAATGTGGAGGCTATATAGAGGGGGTACTGGTACAGAGTCAATGTGGAGGCTATATACAGGGGGTACTGGTACAGAGTCAATGTGGAGGCTATATACAGGGTGTTACGGTACAGAGTCAATGTGGAGGCTAAATACAGGGGGTACCGGTACAGAGTCAATGTGGAGGCTATATACAGGGGGTACCGGTACAGAGTCAATGTGGAGGCTATATACAGGTGGTACCGGTACAGAGTCAATGTGGAGGCTATATACAGGGGGTACCGTTACAGAGTCAATGTGGAGGCTATATACAGGGGGTACCGGTACAGAGTCAATGTGGAGGTTATATACAGGGGGTACCGATACAGAGTCAATGTGGAGGCTATATAGAGGGGGTACTGGTACAGAGTCAATGTGGAGGCTATATACAGGGGGTACTGGTACAGAGTCAATGTGGAGGCTATATACAGGGTGTTACGGTACAGAGTCAATGTGGAGGCTAAATACAGGGGGTACCGGTACAGAGTCAATGTGGAGGCTATATACAGGGGGTACCGGTACAGAGTCAATGTGGAGGCTATATACAGGTGGTACCGGTACAGAGTCAATGTGGAGGCTATATACAGGGGGTACCTGTGACAGTAACTTTGTGGGTTTTAACTGATGAAAGACTAGGAGCCAATTAAACACTACTGTCTACCAGGGTTAGTGTTAATTAAGACTAGGATGGACTACCAGTTAAACACTGTACTGTCTACCAGGGTTAGTGTTAATTAAGACTAGGATGGACTACCAGTTAAACACTGTACTGTCTACCAGGGTTAGTGTTAATTAAGACTAGGATGGACTACCAGTTAAACACTGTACTGTCTACCAGGGTTAGTGTTAATTAAGACTAGGATGGACAACCAGCCAATTAAACACTACTGTCTACCAGGGTTAGTGTTAATTAAGACTAGGATGGACTACCAGTTAAACACTGTACTGTCTACCAGGGTTAGTGTTAATTAAGACTAGGATGGACAACCAGCCAATTAAACACTACTGTCTACCAGGGTTAGTGTTAATTAAGACTAGAATGGACCACCGGCCAATTAAAGACTACTGTCTACCAGGGTTAGTGTTAATTAAGACTAGAATGGACCACCGGCCAATTAAAGACTACTGTCTACCAGGGTTAGTGTTAATTAAGACTAGGATGGACTACCAGTTAAACACTGTACTGTCTACCAGGGTTAGTGTTAATTAAGACTAGGATGGACCACCAATTAAACAATGCTGTCTACCAGGGTTAGTGTTAATTAAGACTAGGATGGACCACCAATTAAACACTACTGTCTACCAGGGTTAGTGTTAATTAAGACTAGGATGGACCACCAATTAAACACTACTGTCTACCAGGGTTAGTGTTAATTAAGACTAGGATGGACCACCAGCCAATTAAACACTACTGTCTACCAGGGTTAGTGTTAATTAAGACTAGGATGGACCACCAATTAAACACTACTGTCTACCAGGGTTAGTGTTAATTAAGACTAGGATGGACCACCAGCCAATTAAACACTACTGTCTACCAGGGTTAGTGTTAATTAAGACTAGAATTAACACCCAATAGAACAGCATTGATCAGACAGGGCTTCATACTGGGATATATATATATACACACACACACACACACACATAGAACACACACACACACACACACACACACACACACATATATATACACACACACACACACACACACACACACACACTGTACATGAAGAGCCTATTGACTTGCAATATCACCACAGTGTTGGTTGTGTGGTTTGTGTGGGTGAGGTGTTTACATCGAGCTGATTCATAGCAGGGGATCTGCTGGTCGATAGGCTGCCAAGCGTGTGCCTGTTCTTGTATGTGGTTAAAGGGTCAGGGGTGGGGGGGGGGTGTTGGGAGTGTGGTTTAACCCTCTGAGTTGTCTTGTGTTGTTTGGTTGAACAGACACATTTTTCACACAATTAATAAGGGCTCCCGACTTGGGCAGCGGGCTAAGGTACTGCATCTCAGTGCTTGAAGCGTCACTACAGTCCCTGGTTCGAATCCAGGCCCCATCACATCCGGCCGTGATTGGGAGTCCCGTAGGGCGGCGCACAATTGGCCCAGCGTCGTCTGAGTCTGGCCGGTGTAGGCCGCCATTGTAAATAAGAATTTTGTTCTTCACTGACTTGCCGAGTTAAATCAAGGTTAAAGGTTAAATTAAATAACGGTTCAAAACGTTATTTTTCCGGTCAGAAGAGGGGAATGGGACCCCCCCCCCCCCCCCCAAAACATGATGGTTCGATTGGGGGGGGAAAAAATGTCATTTCCGAGCCCTGGTTTAAAACACCAGCTGTATTAATGTGGACGTTTTGTCACCTAGTGGCGATGTTAAAAGACCACAGTTCCTCTTGTTTTCACCAGCTCTCTTTTCACATTCATTCTTCAGGCAGGATATGATGGACACATTCCTTCAGATAGATGTGTATCAGTTCCCACTCAGCTGCTCCGCTCCTGGCCCCTCCCGTTCCTAACTCTGTCTGTGTCCCAAATGGCATCCTATATTCCCTACATAGTGCACTACAGAACCCGCATAGGGTTCTCGTAAAAAAGTAGTGCACTATGTAGGGGATATAGGGTGCCGTCTGGGACATATCTGTGATTTGATCAGCAGCAGCACGGCCGGCGACTGGGGAAAAAGAGGTGAAAGAAAGGACTATATCTGTGGAAATCATTAACGTAAAGAAATGTCATCTCCATCCCCTCTCTGACTGTGTCCCAAATTCCCTACATAGTACACTACCAATAGGGCTCTGGTCAAAAGTAGTGCACTGTGTAGGGAATAGGGTGCCATTTGGGACGATCTCTCTCCTGCTTGTCTGGTTCCATCCAGAGGCTCTTTGCTCCTTTTAAAAAGCAACTAGGGGCACTGCTATGATGATCCATAAAGATCAGCCCTGCAGCTTGAGGCCACATGATATATAGCTTTAATTACCCTGCTACCGTCTGGCTGGCTGACTGGCTGACTGGCTGGCTGGCTGGCTGACTGGCTGACTGGCTGGCTGACTGGCTGACTGGCTGTCTGGTTGGCTGTCTGGTTGGCTGACTGGCTGACTGGCTGGCTGGCTGGCTGACTGGCTGACTGGCTGACTGGCTGACTGGCTGTCTGGTTGGCTGTCTGGTTGGCTGACTGGCTGACTGGCTGTCTGGTTGGCTGACTGGCTGACTGGCTGTCTGGTTCCATCCAGAGGCTCTGTGCTCCTTTTAAAAAGCAACTAGGGGCACTGCTATGATGATCCATAAAGATCAGCCCTGCAGCTTGAGGCCACATGATATATAGCTTTAATTACCCTGCTACCGTCTGGCTGGCTGACTGGCTGTCTGGTTGGCTGACTGGCTGTCTGGTTGGCTGACTGGCTGTCTGGTTGGCTGACTGGCTGGCTGACTGGCTGGCTGGCTGTCTGGCTGACTGGCTGTCTGGTTGGCTGACTGGCTGTCTGGTTGGCTGACTGGCTGTCTGGTTGGCTGACTGGCTGACTGGCTGGCTGACTGGCTGGCTGTCTGGCTGGCTGACTGGCTCTCTGGCTGGGGTTATTTTTAGAAAAATGGTGGTGTTTATGAAAAAGTGTCTATGGATGAGGGTGTCCAGACTGCCTGGGGTTTCAGGGGACGGGGACGTGAACAACCTCTGGGACGCGAACAACCTCTGGGACGCGAACAACCTCTGGGACGCGAACAACCTCTGGGACGCGAACAACCTCTGGGACGCGAACAACCTCTGGGACGCGAACAACCTCTGGGACGCGAACAACCTCTGGGACGCGAACAACCTCTGGGACGCGAACAACCTCTGGGACGCGAACAACCTCTGGGACGCGAACAACCTCGGGGACGCGAACAACCTCTGGGACGCGAACAACCTCTGGGACGCGATCAACCTCTGGGACGCGAACAACCTCTGGGACGCGAACAACCTCTGGGACGCGAACAACCTCTGGGACGCGAACAACCTCTGGGACGCGAACAACCTCTGGGACGCGATCAACCTCTGGGACGCGAACAACCTCTGGGACGCGAACAACCTCTGGGACGCGAACAACCTCTGGGACGCGAACAACCTCTGGGACGTGAACAACCTCTGGGACGTGAACAACCTCTGGGATGCGAACAACCTCTGGGACGCGAACAACCTCTGGGACGTGAACAACCTCTGGGACGCGAACAACCTCTGGGACGCGAACAACCTCTGGGACGTGAACAACCTCTGGGACGTGAACAACCTCTGGGACGTGAACAACCTCTGGGACGCGAACAACCTCTGGGACGCGAACAACCTCTGGGACGCGAACAACCTCTGGGACGTGAACAACCTCGGGGACGCGAACAACCTCGCCAGAGGGGAAATTTTATCCCGTGTCGATGCAAAAATGAAGTGGCACAGTGAGAGGGATGGGATTTCATTACTGCCAAGCACAAAACAACTGGGGCTCTTATGGGCTCTGAGGCCCCTGGATCTGACACTTCTATGCACCGCAGTGTGTGTGTGTGTGTGTGTGTGTGTGTGTGTGTGTGTGTGTGTGAGAGAGAGAGTAGGAATGAGGCCTGTCAATTCAAATATTGCTGGCATTCATTCATGTTTCCTTTTCTTCTTCTTCTTCTTCTTCTTGTGTGATAACCTTTGACCTTTCTCCATATTCAGTAGGTCATGTCATTAACAGCAGAGTTTGACCTTTAGGAGCTGATTGACCTGCCACTCCAGAGGACAATGGGTCCCGACCATCTTCTATTTGATTTTGAAGTATAGCACTTTAGATTATTAGCCTTTTTTGAGTTCCTATATTTCCCTGTTCCATTGTCCTGGTTCAATATAGTGGTCAGAAATGACGTCCTTTGTGGAAGTCAATGAAGTGGCATTAAAACCCTCTTCTGCAGTGGCGTGAAACAGGGTCACGCATGACGTTCTTTAGAGGTCACCAAAACTGTTCCAATTCCCCAGAAAAAATAAATCAATGAACGGAGAAAGAAAAAAAATTATACACACACAAAAAAAACAGGCCACCTTTTTAGTAGGTGAATGTGCACCTCCGTTAATGTTTCCCTGTTGCACAATAGAGAAGCCAATGTAAGGAGGAAGTCGTGACGCAGCTCTGTGTTACTCTAGACGACTTGTTATCCATGGACAGGAAATTAAAGAGACAAGGGAATCACTGAGGCTGTGTGACCCAAATGGCACCCTGTCACCTACATAGTGCAACTACGGGTGCGTTCTATAGGGAATAGGGTAGCCAATTGGGATGTGGCCTAAAAGTCTAAGTGTTCCCTTTTATCTACAGTGATGCGATTTGAGCTCTTGTACTCATTTAATTGAGCCTTTCATTAAATGAGGTCCTTAACCCTCAGCTCACAATGAGAGTCGGTGAGGGGAGCAAGTCAGTGTCCTAAATGTTCTCCATTCCCTAAATATGTGTATATTTCACTTTTATTTCACTAGGAAAGTCGGTTAAGAACAAATTCTTATTTACAATGACGGCCTACCAAAAGCCCTCCTGCGGGGACGGGGGCTGGGATTAAAATAATAAATACAATATAAATACAATATAAATACATATATAAATACAATATAAATACATATATAAATACAATATAAATACATATATAAATACATATATAAATACATATATAAATACAATATAAATACATATATAAATACAATATAAATACATATATAAATACATATATAAATACATATATAAATACAATATAAATACATATATAAATACATATATAAATACATATATAAATACAATATAAATACAATATAAATACATATATAAATACAATATAAATACATATATAAATACAATATAAATACAATATAAATACATATATAAATACATATATAAATACAATATAAATACATATATAAATACATATATAAATACATATATAAATACAATATAAATACATATATAAATACAATATAAATACAATATAAATACATATATAAATACATATATAAATACAATATAAATACATATATAAATACATATATAAATACATATATAAATACAATATAAATACATATATAAATACATATATAAATACATATATAAATACATATATAAATACAATATAAATACATATATAAATACAATATAAATACATATATAAATACATATATAAATACAATATAAATACATATATAAATACATATATAAATACATATATAAATACAATATAAATACAATATAAATACATATATAAATACAATATAAATACAATATAAATACATATATAAATACATATATAAATACAATATAAATACATATATAAATACATATATAAATACAATATAAATACATATATAAATACATATATAAATACATATATAAATACAATATAAATACAATATAAATACATATATAAATACAATATAAATACAATATAAATACATATATAAATACAATATAAATACATATATAAATACAATATAAATACATATATAAATACAATATAAATACATATATAAATACATCATGCCTTTCTTTCGACCACTATGTAGGTGATAGGGGGCCATTTTGGACATGCGTTGTTACACAGATTGACCACCAACTGTACAGTGACCTACACAATGTCTATATAATAACACCTGGAAGGACGTCTGAGGAAGTGGTAATGTGGCTTCCTGGAAATTAGCATTTGATTCCATTCCATTGGTGGCTGTCAGGCTGAGCGTGGCAGCTGAGCGGACTTGAAGGCAGTTTCTTTCAGACCCGTCTCTGCATTAATGCACTGTTCTATTGTTCCGTGGAATGAGTAGAACCCGGAACATAACATTTAGAACACTTGAAGGTCTTTTAGTTCCTAGACTCGTTATACAGAGGGAACTGTTCCCAATGAACTTGATTCATTCTCAATGCCTTCAGAAGAAATAGCAGTCGCACGTCATTATGGAGAAGTGGCGTGCTCTTGACCATGAATGGACTTTGTCCTCTTATGGTTTCTGTTTAAACTCTTAAACTCCTCCTCCTGATTGAAAAACTGTGCATTTACAGAAATATAACTAGATAGAAGGAGAGGAGCCAGGGAGGAGGTATCCTCTGTAGGGGACTAGAAGGAGAGGAGGCAAGGAGGAGGTATCCTCTGTAGGGGACTAGAAGGAGAGGAGTCAGGGAGGTGGTATCCTCTGTAGGGGACTATAAGAAGAGGAGGCAGGGAGGAGGTATCCTCTATAGGGGACTAGAAGGAGAGGAGGCAGGGAGGAGGTATCCTCTGTAGGGGACTAGAAGGAGAGGAGGCAGGGAGGAGGTATCCTCTGTAGGGGACTGATGAATGGATGCTTGTGCTAATCTGGGTGGGCAGGGCTGTTACAGAGGAACTCTGAGTGGCCTTTTTACCTCAGCAACCCCGGTGCCTGCTAATTGAGTCCATATGTCCAGGAGCAGACATGCAGAGCCTCTCAGTCCACATACTAGGTCCTCTCAGTCCACATACTAGGTCCTCTCAGCAGACATACAGAGCCTCTCAGTCCACATACTAGGTCCTCTCAGTCCACATACTAGGTCCTCTCAGTCCACATACTAGGTCCTCTCAGTCCACATACTAGGTCCTCAGACATACAGAGCCTCTCAGTCCGTGCTTCTACACCTGCATTGCTTGCTGTTTGGGGTTTTAGGCTGGGTTTCTGTACAGCACTTTGAGATATCAGCTGATGTACGAAGGGCTATATAAAAAAATAAATTAAAATGATTTGACATACTAGGTCCTCTCAGTCCACATACTAGATCCTCTCAGTCCACATACAGGTCCTCTCAGTCCACATACTAGATCCTCTCAGTCCACATACTAGATCCTCTCAGTCCACATACAGGTCCTCTCAGTCCACATACTAGATCCTCTCAGTCCACATACAGGTCCTCTCAGTCCACATACTAGGTCCTCTCAGTCCACATACTAGGTCCTCTCAGTCCACATACAGGTCCTCTCAGTCCACATACTAGGTCCTCTCAGTCCACATACAGAGCCTCTCAGTCCACATACTAGGTCCTCTCAGTCCACATACTAGATCCTCTCAGTCCACATACAGGTCCTCTCAGTCCACATACTAGGTCCTCTCAGTCCACATACTAGGTCCTCTCAGTCCACATACAGGTCCTCTCAGTCCACATACTAGGTCCTCTCAGTCCACATACTAGGTCCTCTCAGTCCACATACTAGATCCTCTCAGTCCACATACAGGTCCTCTCAGTCCACATACTAGGTCCTCTCAGTCCACATACTAGGTCCTCTCAGTCCACATACTAGATCCTCTCAGTCCACATACAGGTCCTCTCAGTCCACATACTAGGTCCTCTCAGTCCACATACTAGGTCCTCTCAGTCCACATACAGGTCCTCTCAGTCCACATACTAGGTCCTCTCAGTCCACATACTAGGTCCTCTCAGTCCACATACTAGATCCTCTCAGTCCACATACAGGTCCTCTCAGTCCACATACTAGGTCCTCTCAGTCCACATACTAGGTCCTCTCAGTCCACATACTAGGTCCTCTCAGTCCACATACTAGATCCTCTCAGTCCACATACAGGTCCTCTCAGTCCACATACTAGGTCCTCTCAGTCCACATACAGGTCCTCTCAGTCCACATACTAGGTCCTCTCAGTCCACATACAGGTCCTCTCAGTCCACATACTAGGTCCTCTCAGTCCACATACAGGTCCTCTCAGTCCACATACTAGGTCCTCTCAGTCCACATACAGGTCCTCTCAGTCCACATACTAGGTCCTCTCAGTCCACATACTAGGTCCTCTCAGTCCACATACAGGTCCTCTCAGTCCACATACTAGGTCCTCTCAGCAGACATACAGGTCCTCTCAGTCCACATACTAGGTCCTCTCAGCAGACCTGAGTTCAAATTCTATTTGAAATCTTTCTAATACTTGAAAGATTTACTAGAGTCTGCCTGGAGTGCCAGATGGGCGGGGTTTAGTTTAGTCTGCCTGGAGTGCCAGATGGATGGGTTTAGTTTAGTCTGCCTGGAGTGCCAGATGGACGGGGGTTTAGTTTAGTCTGCCTGGAGTGCCAGATGGATGGGTTTAGTTTAGTCTGCCTGGAGTGCCAGATGGATGGGTTTAGTTTAGTCTGCCTGGAGTGCCAGATGGCCGGGTTTAGTTTAGTCTGCCTGGAGTGCCAGATGGATGGGTTTAGTTTAGTCTGCCTGGAGTGCCAGATGGACGGGGTTTAGTTTAGTCTGCCTGGAGTGCCAGATGGATGGGTTTAGTTTAGTCTGCCTGGAGTGCCAGATGGATGGGTTTAGTTTAGTCTGCCTGGAGTGCCAGATGGACGGGGGTTTAGTTTAGTCTGCCTGGAGTGCCAGATGGATGGGTTTAGTTTAGTCTGCCTGGAGTGCCACATGGGCGGGGTTTATTTTAGTCTGCCTGGAGTGCCAGATGGCCGGGTTTAGTTTAGTCTGCCTGGGGTGCCAGATGGATGGGTTTAGTTTAGTCTGCCTGGAGTGACAGATGGGCGGGGGTTTAGTTTAGTCTGCCTGGAGTGCCAGATGGGCGGGGTTTAGTTTAGTCTGCCTGGAGTGCCAGATGGATGGGTTTAGTTTAGTCTGCCTGGAGTGCCAGATGGATGGGTTTAGTTTAGTCTGCCTGGAGTGCTAGATGGGCGGGGGTTTAGTTTAGTCTGCCTGGAGTGCCAGATGGATGGGTTTAGTTTAGTCTGCCGTGTGTGTGCCAGATGGATGGGTTTAGTTTAGTCTGCCTGGAGTGCCAGATGGATGGGTTTAGTTTAGTCTGCCTGGAGTGCCAGATGGATGGGTTGCCTGCAGTGTCACCTCCCATATTTTAACCCCAGCAGTGTCCCCTCCCATATTCTAACCCCAGCAGTGTCACCTCCCATATTTTAACCCCAGCAGTGTCACCACCCTCAACTTAATGAATCACACATTTTTCAATTGATTGGTATTAGTTACTGTGCCAGTTTACAGATCAGCGTGCGTGTGTGTGTGTGTGTGTGTGTGTGTGTGCTCACGCTCCTTTGCTTAGTAAGCCGGGGTTAGGGTTGCCCTCTTCTAACCAGCTGTGCTCTGTCCTTTGCTGTGAGGAGGGGAGGGGGACATGCCTGAAGGGGATTACCAGAGACCCTCTGGTTCCATCCCACATGGCGCCCAAATTCCCTACATAGTGCCCTACTTTGACCTGGGCCCGCAGTGCACTATGTAGGGAACAGGGTGATCTATAGAATGGAGCCCTGTGTGAGAAAGGAAAGACCTCTGTGTGTGTACTAGTGCCAGCCCAGTGTGCTAGTGCCAGCCCAGTGTGCTAGTGCCAGCCAGTGTGTACTAGTGCCAGCCCAGTGTACTAGTGCCAGCCCAGTGTACTAGTGCCAGCCCAGTGTACTAGTGCCAGCCCAGTGTACTAGTGCCAGCTCTGTGGGTACTAGTGCCAGCCAAGTGTGCTAGTGCCAGCCCAGTGTGTACTAGTGCCAGCCCAGTGTGTACTAGTACCAGCCCAGTGTACTAGTGCCAGCCAGTGTGTACTAGTGCCAGCCCAGTGTACTAGTGCCAGCCCAGTGTACTAGTGCCAGCCCAGTGTACTAGTGCCAGCCCAGTGTACTAGTGCCAGCTCTGTGGGTACTAGTGCCAGCCAAGTGTGCTAGTGCCAGCCCAGTGTGTACTAGTGCCAGCCCAGTGTGTACTAGTACCAGCCCAGTGTACTAGTGCCAGCCCAGTGTACTAGTGCCAGCCCAGTGTGTACTAGTGTCAGCCCAGTGTACTAGTGCCAGTCCAGTGTACTAGTGCCAGTCCAGTGTACTAGTGCAGTCCAGTGTACTAGTGTCAGCCCAGTGTACTAGTGTCAGCCCAGTGTACTAGTGTCAGCCCAGTGTACTAGTGCCAGTTCTGTGGGTACTAGTGCCAGCTCTGTGGGTACTAGTGCCAGCTCTGTGGGTACTAGTGCCAGCTCTGTGGGTACTAGTGCCAGCCAAGTGTGCTAGTGCCAGCCCAGTGTACTAGTGCCAGCCCAGTGTACTAGTGCTAGCCCAGTGTACTAGTCCCAGCCCAGTGTACTAGTGCCAGCCCAGTGTACTAGTGCTAGCCCAGTGTACTAGTGCCAGCCCAGTGTACTAGTGCCAGCCCAGTGTACTAGTGCTAGCCCAGTGTACTAGTGCCAGCCCAGTGTACTAGTGCTAGCCCAGTGTACTAGTGCTAGCCCAGTGTACTAGTGCCAGCCCAGTGTACTAGTGCCAGCCCAGTGTACTAGTGCCAGCCCAGTGTACTAGTGCCAACCCAGTGTACTAGTGCCAGCCCAGTGTACTAGTGCTAGCCCAGTGTACTAGTGCTAGCCCAGTGTACTAGTCCCAGCCCAGTGTACTAGTGCCAGCCCAGTGTACTAGTGCTAGCCCAGTGTACTAGTGCCAGCCCAGTGTACTAGTGCCAGCCCAGTGTACTAGTGCTAGCCCAGTGTACTAGTGCCAGCCCAGTGTACTAGTGCTAGCCCAGTGTACTAGTGCTAGCCCAGTGTACTAGTGCCAGCCCAGTGTACTAGTGCCAGCCCAGTGTACTAGTGCCAGCCCAGTGTACTAGTGCCAACCCAGTGTACTAGTGCCAGCCCAGTGTACTAGTGCTAGCCCAGTGTACTAGTGCTAGCCCAGTGTACTAGTGCCAGCCCAGTGTACTAGTGCTAGCCCAGTGTACTAGTGTCAGCCCAGTGTGCTAGTGTCAGCCCAGTGTACTAGTGCTAGCCCAGTGTACTAGTGCCAGCCCAGTGGACTAGTGCTAGCCCAGTGTACTAGTGCTAGCCCAGCTCTGGGTATTAACAGAGAAACTGATCCTCTTTAACGTCACCTGTTTAAGAGGTTACGGACCCTTGCTCAATCACAGTTCCGCTACTGTAAAACAACAACTGTATACTGTAAACACTGTTATTAGGGTTGCTGTGATCCAGTTGTGCTGTAGAATTATCCTTCTTCATAGCACACCCAGTGGAGAGACTAGAGTTCAAAGGTCAGCACCTCAACTTTCTACTATCCGTAATGTGTGTTATCTCTGTTTCTAGTAAATCCAGTCCATGTGGATTAATGGACTGGTATAAGCATTAGCTCTCACAACAGTCGTTGGCTGTGTCCCAAATGACCCTCTAGTCTTTATATAGTGTATATAGGGGGATAGGGTGCAGTTTGGGACATAAACCAGGAGCAGTTAAGCATTCAGAGTTATAAGGTGGACTTGAGCCTCTCCCTTTCTCAGAGTCTCTGTTATTACTCTCTAGTCCTATCTGTGGGAGCCACATGGGGTTCTCTGTATGACTGAGGTTATGTGGATACTAGGGATGACTTGAGGACTCTGACTCTGACTGACTGACTCTGACTGACTGAAAACTGACTGACTGCCTGACTGACTGACTGACTAACTGACTAACTCTGACGGACTGACTGAATAACTGACTGACTGACTAAATGACTAACTGACTCTGACTGACTGAAAACTGACTGACTGACTGACTCTGACTGACTGAAAACTGACTGACTCTGACGGACTGACTGACTCTGACGGACTGACTGACTCTGACTGACTGACTCTGACGGACTGACTGACTCTGACTGACTGACTGACGGACTGACTGATGGACTGACTGACTCTGACTGATGGATTGACTCTGACTGATGGATTGACTGACTGACTGACTGACTCTGACGGACTGACTGACTCTGACGGACTGACTGACTCTGACTGACTGACTGACTCTGACTGACTGACTGACTGACGGACTGACTCTGATGGACTGACTGACTCTGACTGACTGACTGACTCTGATGGACTGACTGACTCTGACGGACTGACTGACTCTGACTGACTGACTGACTCTGACGGACTGACTGACTGACTCTGACTGACTGACTCTGACTGACTGACTCTGACGGACTGACTGACTGACTCTGACTACTCCACATCTTCATCCTAGTGTTTCTCCATCGTCATCCGCTTTCTACTATCAGTAATGTGTGTTATCTCTGTTTCTAGTAAATCCAGTCCATGTGGATTAATGGACTGGTATAAGCATTAGCTCTCACAACAGTCGTTGGGTGTGTCCCAAATGACCCTCTAGTCTTTATATAGTGTATATAGGGGATAGGGTGCAGTTTGGGACATAAACCAGGAGCAGTTAAGCATTCAGAGTTATAAGGTGGCTTGAGCCTCTCCCTTTCTCAGAGTCTCTGTTATTACTCTCTAGTCCTATCTGTGGGAGCCACATGGGGTTCTCTGTATGACTGAGGTTATGTGGATACTAGGGATGACTTGAGGACTCTGACTCTGACTGACTGACTCTGACTGACTGAAAACTGACTGACTGCCTGACTGACTGACTGACTAACTGACTAACTCTGACGGACTGACTGAATAACTGACTGACTGACTAAATGACTAACTGACTCTGACTGACTGAAAACTGACTGACTGACTGACTCTGACTGACTGAAAACTGACTGACTCTGACGGACTGACTGACTCTGACGGACTGACTGACTCTGACTGACTGACTCTGACGGACTGACTGACTCTGACTGACTGACTGACGGACTGACTGATGGACTGACTGACTCTGACTGATGGATTGACTCTGACTGATGGATTGACTGACTGACTGACTGACTCTGACGGACTGACTGACTCTGACGGACTGACTGACTCTGACTGACTGACTGACTGACGGACTGACTCTGATGGACTGACTGACTCTGACTGACTGACTGACTCTGATGGACTGACTGACTCTGACGGACTGACTGACTCTGACGGACTGACTGACTCTGACTGACTGACTGACTCTGACGGACTGACTGACTGACTCTGACTGACTGACTCTGACTGACTGACTCTGACGGACTGACTGACTGACTCTGACTACTCCACATCTTCATCCTAGTGTTTCTCCATCGTCATCCGCTGGCGTTTCTCTACTCTGTTACATGATCCACAGATGGAGTGAGTTGATCCACAGATGGAGTGAGTTGATGGAGTGAGTTGATCCACAGATGGAGTGAGTTGATGGCTTGACGCCTGTCTCTGTCTGCTGTCAGGTACATTGGGATTTGGCTGATGTCAACATGACGTAACATTTTAATGCTTTTTAAAACAACAACACGTCAGCTCCTAATTGACAGATGACTTCCTGTTTTTAATTCAATGCACATTTAGGGTTTTTATGGTGTGATGTCCTCGAGGAGCATGCAGAAAACGTCTGTCTGTTGTATGGGAGGAGGTGTCAAGAAGTGTGCAGTCACAGCTGATCTTTGTGTGTGTGTGCTGTGCAGGTGTGTGTGTGTGCTGTGCAGGTGTGTGTGTGTGTGCTGTGCAGGTGTGTGTGTGTGTGCTGTGCAGGTGTGTGTGTGTGCTGTGCAGGTGTGTGTGTGTGTGTGTGTGTGCTGTGCAGGTGTGTGTGTGTGTGTGTGTGTGTGTGTGTGTGTGTGTGTGTGTGTGTGTGTGCAGGTGTGTGTGTGTGTGTCTCTGTCTATCTGGAGCACACGTGTCTGCCAGGAATGGGCTCTGTGTTATATTCAGGCTGAAGAGAGAGTTGAGAGGAGGGTGAGCACGCTGAACTAGTGTTGCCTCAGAGCCTTCTGGGAAGGCAAGGTGCACAGGGGGATCAGGGTCCTGTTCAATAGGCACCAAACGGAGGAGAACACACTGAAATAGGAAGAGGGACTTCCTGGGTCATGTTCATTAGTGCACACTGTAGCAAACCATAGAAAATGGTATTCAGTTGCAAATTAGAGCTTCTTAAGTTCAGGTTGTCCCTACCCATTTTGTTTTGTTTTCTTCCGTTTAGTTTCTAATGAAAACGTTTTTGCTACGCTGTGCACTAATGAATATGGGCCTCACACGGTTCTCAGATAGACGGACAGAATTCACGTGTTGCCCGGTTAGATCAGTTGTCAGAAGAGACCAGAGGAGAGGAGACGAGACCAGAGGAGAGGAGAGGAGACGAGACCAGAGGAGTGGAGAGGAGACGAGAGGAGACGAGAGGAGAGGAGAGGGGACCAGAGGAAAGGAAAGGAGAGGAGAGGGGACCAGACGAGAGGAGAGGAAAGCAGAGGAGAGGAGAGGAGAGGGGACCAGAGGAGAGGAGAGGAAAGGAGAGGAGAGGGGACCAGAGGAGAGGAGAGGAAAGGAGAGGAGAGGGGACCAGAGCAGAGGAGAGGAAAGGAGAGGAGAGGAAAGGAGGGGAGAGGGGACCAAAGGAGAGAGGAGGGGAGGAGAGGAGAGGGGACCAGAGGAGAGGAGGGGGGGACAAGAGCAGAGGAGAGGAAAGGAGAGGAGAGGGGACCAGAGGAGAGGAGAGGGGACCAGAGCAGAGGAGAGGAAAGGAGAGGAGAGGAAAGGAGAGGAGAGGAGAGGGGAGGGGAGGAGAGGAGAGGGGACCAGAGGAGAGGAGAGGGTACCAGAGCAGAGGAAAGGAGAGGGGACCAGAGGAGAGGAGAGGGGAGGAGAGGAGAGGGGACCAGAGGAGAGGAGAGGAGAGGGGACCAGAGGAGAGGAGAGGGGACCAGAGCAGAGGAGAGGAAAGGAGAGGAGAGGGGACCAGAGGAGAGGAGAGGAGAGGGGAGGAGAGGAGAGGGGACCAGAGCAGAGGAAAGGAGAGGGGACCAGAGCAGAGGAAAGGAGAGGGGACCAGAGGAGAGGAGAGGGGACCAGAGGAGAGGAGGTGGGACCAGAGCAGAGGAGAGGAGAGGAGAGGGGACCAGAGGAGAGGAGAGGAAAGGAGAGGAGAGGGGACCAGAGGAGAGGAGAGGAAAGGAGAGGAGAGGGGACCAGAGCAGAGGAGAGGAAAGGAGAGGAGGGGAGAGGGGACCAAAGGAGAGGAGAGGGGAGGAGAGGAGAGGGGACCAGAGGAGAGGAGGGGGGGACAAGAGCAGAGGAGAGGAAAGGAGAGGAGAGGGGACCAGAGGAGAGGAGAGGAGAGGGGACCAGAGCAGAGGAGAGGAAAGGAGAGGAGAGGAAAGGAGAGGAGAGGAGAGGAGAGGGGAGGAGAGGAGAGGGGACCAGAGGAGAGGAGAGGGTACCAGAGCAGAGGAAAGGAGAGGGGACCAGAGGAGAGGAGAGGAGAGGGGAGGAGAGGAGAGGGGACCAGAGGAGAGGAGAGGAGAGGGGACCAGAGGAGAGGAGAGGGGACCAGAGCAGAGGAGAGGAAAGGAGAGGGGACCAGAGGAGAGGAGAGGGGACCAGAGCAGAGGAAAGGAGAGGGGACCAGAGCAGAGGAAAGTAGAGGGGACCAGAGGAGAGGAGAGGGGACCAGAGGAAAGGAGAGGAGAGGAGAGGAGAGGGCACCAGAGGAGGAGAGGAAAGGAGAGGCGAGGGGAGGAGAGGAGAGGGGACCAGAGCAGAGGAGAGGAGAGGGTACCAGAGCAGAGGAGAGGAGAGGGGACCAGAGGAGAGGAGAGGAGAGGGGACCAGAGGAGAGGAGAAGGATGCATCTACATTATGTTTTTAAAATATGACATGCCTTTATTATGTTATGCGCCGGCCACCGACGTCTGCACAACGTTTAACAACCACAGTCTGACGTCCCAAATGGCACCCTATTCCCTTGATATAGTTACTCGGTCTTAGTTCATCTTGTCACAAGTAGGCCACTATATAGGGAATAGGGTTCAATTTGGGACAGAACATCGGAACACTGTGATCTCTCGCTTTTCCCGCCCCTGTTTGGGAGTGGACAGGAAGTACCACTGACTCCTTCACGGAGGCGGTGTCTTTCCCGCCCCTGTTTGGGAATGGACAGGAAGTACCACTGACTCCTTCACGGTGTCTTTCCCGCCCCTGTTTGGGAATGGACAGGAAGTACCACTGACTCCTTCACGGTGTCTCTCCCGCCCCTGTTTGGGAATGGACAGGAAGTACCACTGACTCCTTCACCGAGGCGGTGTCTATAGGTGTTTATTTCCACCAGTCCACCTATTTATTATCTGTTGACATTGTAAAAGGACAAGTTTTCTTTAGGGTTAGGGTTAGGGTTAGGGTTGGGGTTAGGGGTTAGGGTTAAGGTTAGGGTTAGGGTTAGGGGTTAGGGTTAAGGTTAAGGTTAGGGTTAGGGGTTAGGGTTAGGGTTAGGGGTTAGGGTTAGGGTTAGGGTCAGGGTTAGGGTCAGGGTCAGGGTTAGTTTTCTTTAGCCCCAATGCGCCATATCATGTTTCTTAGTTTGTCCTTATACAGTTAGTGTGACCTTTTTAAATTGCAATTCATTTAATTTCGCAACATTTTCTATCAGACCCCAAACACACCTCATTCTGGCAGTTACAAATATGAATTATCATGTCGTCTTAATACATTCTGCTTTCTGCTCAGACTGCTGATGCTACAGGGAGCTAGCCTCAAACTCCCTCCTGTCCCTCCTCACCCCTCAACTCCCTCCTGTCCCTCCTCACTCCTCTACCCCCCTCCTCACCCCTCAACTCCCTCCTGTCCCTCCTCACTCCTCTACCCCCCTCCTCACCCCTCAACTCCCTCCTGTCCCCCCTTTCCCCTCTACCCCCCTACTCACCCCTCAACTCCTTCCTGTCCCTCCTCACCACTCTGAAGCATTAGTACTCCGTTCCAGGGTTAGCTCACCCCTCTACCCCCCCCCCAACCCCCCTCCAACCTTGCCACTACAAACACTCTGAAGCATTAGTACTCCGCTCCAGGGTTAGCTCAAGGCCCAAAGCAATCAAAGCTTCACATTAAAAACCTTCTTTCCTGACATTGACTAATGGGCTACATCCCAAATGGCTCCCTATATAGTCCACGGTTTTTCACCATAATCCCTATGGGCCCTGGTAAAAAAAAGCAGTGCATTAAATAGGGAATAGGGTGCAGGTTGGGACGAAACCGCTGCTAGAAGAGCCTTGTCAGCAGATACCATGGTGCCAGTAACCAGTTATTGAAAAAGGACCCCATTATCAAGGTTACTCAGCGTAGAGAGAGAACGAGGTAAATGATTGTCATTGGATTCCATCTGATGTTTTTTCTTCTTCAGTTGTCCTGATTGCTAGGTTAGGCTTTTCAGTTCGACATAAAGTTGGAGAGCGGAGAACGAGTAAAAATGAATGCCCACTTTGATACTTGATACTTATCTGCTACTGCAACAAACGGAGGAGAACACACTGAAATAGGAAGAGGGACTTCCTGGGTCATGTTCATTAGTGCACACCGTAGCAACCCGTAGCAAATAGTATTCCGTTGTTAATTAGCGCTTCTTAAGTTCAGGTTGTCCCTACCCGTTTCTGTTTTCTTCCATTTAGTTTTAATGAATACGGGACCTCGACATCCGGCCTGGCTGCCAAGTGGGTTGGTCTATGCCCTCCATGGCTGCACGCCTGCAGTCATGTGAAATCCATAGATTAGGGCCTAATGAATTTATTTTAATCGACTGATTTCCTTATGAAACTGTGACTCAGTATTTTAGAAATTGTTTCATGTTGCATTTATATTTTTGCTAGACAACCATTTTCATATATTTCTATAGATTTTAAATTAGATTTTAAGTCAAAACTGTAACTCGGCCACTAAGGAACATTCACTGTCCTCATGGTAAACAACTCCAGTGTAGATTTGGCCTTGTGTTTTAGGTTATTGTCCTGCTGAAAGGTGAATTCATCTCCCTGTGTCTGGTGGAAAGAAGACTGAACCAGGTTTTCCTCTAGGATTTGCCTGTACTTAGTGCCATTCTGTTTTGTGTTTTTTTATCCTGAAAAACGATTACAAGCATACCCATAACATGATGCAGCCACCACTATGCTTGAAAATATGGAGAGTGGTTCTCATGTTCTGTGGAAATTCAATACATTACTAACACGTTGTATTCAGGACAGAAAGTGAATTGCTTTGCCACATTTTGTGCAGTATTACTTTAGTACCTTGTTGCAAACAGGATGCATGTTTTGGAATATTTGTATTCTGTACAGGCTTCCTTCTTTTCACTCTGTCATTTAGGTTAGTATTGTGGAGTAACTACAATGTTGTTAAATCCATCCTCAGTTTTCTCCCGTCACAGCCAATAAACTCTGTAACTGTTTTAAAGTCACGATTGGCCTCATGGTGAAACCCCTGAGCGGTTTCCTTCCTCTCCTGCAACTGAGTTAGGAAGGACGCCTCTAACTTTGTAGTGACTGGGTGTATTGATACACCATCCAAAGAGTAATGAATAAGGTTGGCTTTTTACCCCAGTTTACCCCAAAATTGACACGTGTTACATTTAGTCCCACTCTCCCCTATTCACTCACAGCAAATTGGAAAGTGGTAACATGTTAACCATGCCGCTGCTAAAAACTCTGGCTTTAAAATTACGCAGTTTGCGCATATTTAGGAGTTGTGAAATAACCAAAGTAGGAATGGAAAGCTGGGATCTACCTTTTTAAAAAAAAAAACAATGGCCATTAAAACTGCAGTTTTCCCTGCGATTGGAAATGCACCTCGGGAGGAATATTTATCTCGCATAGAACACATGTAACATTATAACTTTAGACCGTCCCCTCGCCCATACCCGGGCGCGAACCAGGGACCCTCTGCACACATCAACAACAGTCTCCCACAAAGCATCGTTACCCATCGCTCCACAAAAGCCGCGGCCCTTGCAGAGCAAAGGGAACCACTACTTCAAGGTCTCAGAGCAAGTGACGTCACCGATTGAAACGCTATTTAGCGCGCACCGCCGCTAACTAAGCTAGCCGTTTCACATCCGTTACACTAGCACCACCGCTAACTAGCTAGCCGTTTCACATCCGTTACACTAGCACCACCGCTAACTAAGTTAGCCGTTTCACATCCGTTACACTAGCACCACCGCTAACTAGCTAGCCGTTTCACATCCGTTACACTAGCACCACCGCTAACTAAGTTAGCCGTTTCACATCCGTTACACACACAACAACAAGCCGGCAAGGTAGATCAACTATTTATTAGAATATAGTGTTGTCTGATTTCTCTGTTCATTACTCATTTTGTTGGCAGAGGAAAAGTAAATTCTAGCATCTTCAAAGTCTCGGCAGAAATCATTTTTCATGTTCCATGTTTATTTGCCGTGATGGCAATCATTTAGATGTTTGATGAGTCGGAAACACTGCTGTGCACAGTCCTGGGTTCCCTGAAAATCATAGCAAATCATTTCTTTGTCCTATGAAGTGTGGAAAACGTTGGTATTGTTAGCCCTCATTTGCTCACCCATTATTTCTGAAGGTTAAATGTCAACCGAGACCGAGATGGTATAAATGATATCCCAGGAGTCATTAGTGCGTAGAGAGGTATTGAATGGTTGGCTACAGTTCTAGCCTATTAGAGAAGACATACAGCTATCTGACCTTTTGTCTGCTCTATGTGGTTACCTGGCTATTAAAGGCCCGGTTGAAAGGGTTGCACTGTCATTTACTCTCACCAGGCTGTGCTGTGTTCATGCTTGGCCAAACAGACACCACGGAAAATAATGATAATACACTAAATACTGTAGTACTGAGAAGACACTATTATCCAAAGTGACATGCATTTACTGTGTGTGATCTGATTCCCGATGAATTGAACCCATGACCTTCACGTTGCTAGTGACACAGTGTTTACCGATCGGACCACACCCATAATAATGACTTCTCTTTTCCCATGATTCCCCCTGATCAGAAGTAGGTGAGATATGTCTAGAGGTCAGTCTTTATGTTATTTATCTAGTTAAGAACAAATCTTATTTACAATGACTGGTCTAGGAACAGTGGTCTAGGAACAGTGGGTTAACTGGTCTAGGAACAGTGGGTTAACTGGTCTAGGAACAGTGGGTTAACTGGTCTAGGAACAGTGGGTTAACTGGTCTAGGAACAGTGAGGTTAACTGGTCTAGGAACAGTGGGTTAACTGGTCTAGGAACAGTGGTGTTAACTGGTCTAGGAACAGTGGATTAACTGGTCTAGGAACAGTGGGTTAACTGGTCTAGGAACAGTGGGTTAACTGGTCTAGGAACAGTGGGTTAACTGGTCTAGGAACAGTGAGTTAACTGGTCTAGGAACAGTGAGTTAACTGGTCTAGGAACAGTGGGTTAACTGGTCTAGGAACAGTGGGTTAACTGGTCTAGGAGCAGTGGGTTAACTGGTCTAGGAACAGTGGGTTAACTGGCCTAGGAACAGTGGGTTATCTGGTCTAGGAACAGTGGGTTAACTGGTCTAGGAACAGTGGGTTAACTGGTCTAGGAACAGTGGGTTAACTGGTCTAGTGGGTTAACTGACAGTGGGTTAACTGGTCTAGGAACAGTGGGTTAAACTGCCTGTTCAGGGGCAGAACGACAGATTTTTTTACCTTGCTCTGGGATTCGATCTAGCAACCTTTTTGGTTACTGGCCCAACGCTCTAACCACTAGGCTACCTGCCTCCCCAATCTAACGCTCTAATCACTAGGCTACCTGCCTCCCCAATCTAACGCTCTAACCACTAGGCTACCTGCCTCCCCAATCTAACGCTCTAATCACTAGGCTACCTGCCTCCCCAATCCCATAGTAGTCTGATCCACAACATGAATTAAAGGAATAGTACACCTAAAATAAAGTCTTGTTTCTTCTGCACCTTGTATTAGTTACCGTTGTAGTGAGGACGCTGTTGTTCACTTGAACTAAAACAACTTTTAAATGTTTTTATGGTTACAGTTCTCATCCTTTGGTGTGGAGGGCCCTTTTTAAAAAATAATGACTCTCCTCTTTCCGCGATTCCCCTGCAGATTAAAAGTGGTAAGAGTGAGAAGGAGGTGCTGCAGCTGCATCTGAAGAGTGTCCAGTATCTGGAGCGTTACATGTACCTGATCCTCTTCAACAGCTACCTGCATCTGGAGAAGAAAAACTCCTGGCAACGATCCTTCACCACCTGGATGCAACAGGTTGGTGGGCCTGCCGTTCATTCACACAGCACAACTCACAGTGGAATAATATAGAATCAAATAGAATAGAAGAGACTGGATGCAACAGGTTGGTGGGCCTCCCGTTCATTCACACAGCACAACTCACAGTGGAATAATATAGAATCAAATAGAATAGAAGAGACTGGATGCAACAGGTTGGTGGGCCTCCCGTTCATTCACACAGCACAACTCACAGTGGAATAATATAGAATCAAATAGAATAGAAGAGACTGGATGCAACAGGTTGGTGGGCCTCCCGTTCATTCACACAGCACAACTCACAGTGGAATAATATAGAATAAAATAGAATAGAAGAGACTGGATGCAACAGGTTGGTGGGCCTCCCGTTCATTCACACAGCACAACTCACAGTGGAATAACGTAGGCGTACACTGGCCTAGAATAGAAGAGACTGGACGACTAGACTGGGCTGGAATAGAATAGAATACATCTTCATTGGGTTGGCCTCCCATTCACACAGCAGAACAGTAGAAACACTGACCCAATGGTAAATTCTGACCCATAATGAGGTTATATAATTACATTCATCATTACTACAGAGCTGGGGTGAATTATAGTTCATTTCAGTCAATTCAGGAACTAAACTGAAATATCAATTCCAAATACATTTTCTCCCATTTTGCTTTTCAATGGGGGGAAAAAAAGATGCTTTTCAAATAAGAAAATTGCTTTTCAATGAGGGAAAATTCAGCGTAATTGCCCTTAACCCAGTCACATTCATTAACTAAATAGGTGAATTAAATTTACTTTTATCTTAACTTTTTTCATAAAATAAGATATGATCCAACGACCAGTTATTACTGTTTTTGTATAATGTTGTATTCTTATATCCAGTTGTCAGATTTCCTCGTTTCGGTTTCTTTGACCTCTACCGGTCCAATGAAATCTCAGAATAATGCTGCTGTGGCTTATGAAGGAAAAGGACCCCATCAGCCCTTTTCTGTGCAGTGAGGAAACATGTGGCAGGTTTCCAGACCCAGGCTATCTGATATCTGATCCACGGCACATACAACCAACCCCCCTCTGCACCCCTCGCTCCTCCTCACAGACTGACACATTCATCCATTTCAGCAGCTTCATACAAGGCCAGCTGAGAATCAATTCCAGCAGCTTCATGCAAGGCCAGCTGAGAATCAATTTCAGCAGCTTCATACAAGGCCAGCTGAGAATCAATTTCAGCAGCTTCATACAAGGCCAGCTGAGAATCAATTCCAGCAGCTTCATACAAGGCCAGCTGAGAATCAATTTCAGCAGCTTCTTACAAGGCCAGCTGAGAATCAATTTCAGCAGCTTCATACAAGGCCAGCTGAGAATCAAATTCAGCAACTTCATACAAGGCCAGCTGAGAATCAATTCCAGCAGCTTCATACAAGGCCAGCTGAGAATCAATTCCAGCAGCTTCATACAAGGCCAGCTGAGAATCAATTTCAGCAGCTTCATACAAGGCCAGCTGATAATCAATTCCAGCAGCTTCATACAAGGCCAGCTGAGAATCAATTCCAGCAGCTTCATACAAGGCCAGCTGAGAATCAATTCCAGCAGCTTCATACAAGGCCAGCTGAGAATCAATTCCAGCAGCTTCATACAAGGCCAGCTGAGAATCAATTCCAGCAGCTTCATACAAGGCCAGCTGAGAATCAATTCCAGCAGCTTCATACAAGGCCAGCTGAGAATCAAATTCAGCAACTTCATACAAGGCCAGCTGAGAATCAATTCCAGCAGCTTCATACAAGGCCAGCTGAGAATCAATTCCAGCAGCTTCATACAAGGCCAGCTGAGAATCAATTTCAGCAGCTTCATACAAGGCCAGCTGATAATCAATTCCAGCAGCTTCATACAAGGCCAGCTGAGAATCAATTCCAGCAGCTTCATACAAGGCCAGCTGAGAATCAATTCCAGCAGCTTCATACAAGGCCAGCTGAGAATCAATTCCAGCAGCTTCATACAAGGCCAGCTGAGAATCAATTCCAGCAGCTTCATACAAGGCCAGCTGAGAATCAATTCCAGCAGCTTCATACAAGGCCAGCTGAGAATCAATCAATCTATTCAGAAAATGGAGCTGCTGCCTTCATTCTATTCACAAGTGTGTAGAAAGCAACAGGTTGTATCCCAAATAGCTTAAACCTAAACTAGGGCTGAAGGAAGAGGTTGAGGAAAGGTGAACTAGGGCTGAAGGAAGAGGCTGGGGAATGGTAAACTAGGGCTGAAGGAAGAGGCTGAGGAATGGTAAACTAGGGCTGAAGGAAGAGGCTGAGGAATGGTAAACTAGGACTGAAGGAAAAGGCTGAGGAATGGTAAACTAGGGCTGAAGGAAGAGGCTGAGGAATGGTAAACTAGGGCTGAAGGAAGAGGCTGAGGAATGGTAAACTAGGGCTGAAGGAAGAGGCTGAGGAATGGTAAACTAGGGCTGAAGGAAGAGGCTGAGGAATGGTAAACTAGGGCTGAAGGAAGAGGCTGAGGAATGGTAAACTAGGGCTGAAGGAAGAGGCTGAGGAATGGTAAACTAGGGCTGAAGGAAGAGGCTGAGGAATGGTAAACTAGGGCTTAAGGAAGAGGCTGAGGAAAGGTGAACTAGGGCTGAAGGAAGAGGCTGAGGAATGGTAAACTAGGACTTAAGGAAGAGACTGAGGAAAGGTGAACTAGGGCTGAAGGAAGAGGCTGAGGAATGGTAAACTAGGACTGAAGGAAAAGGCTGAGGAATGGTAAACTAGGGCTGAAGGAAGAGACTGAGGAAAGGTAAACTAGGGCTGAAGGAAGAGGCTGAGGAATGGTAAACTAGGACTGAAGGAAAAGGCTGAGGAATGGTAAACTAGGACTTAAGGAAGAGACTGAGTAACTGAGGGGGAAAGGTAAACAAAGAAAAATTAGATTCTTATGACATACTGTAAGAGGTCCTATTTGGCTAATGCCTTGAAACGCAACATGTTGATTGGCTAATGCCTTGAAACTTGACATGTTGATTGGCTAATGCCTTGAAACGCAACATGTTGATTGGCTAATGCCTTGAAACGGGACATGTTGATTTGCTAATGCCTTGAAACGGGACATGTTGTTTGGCTAATGCCTTGAAACGCAACATGTTGATTGGCTAATGCCTTGAAACGGGACATGTTGTTTGGCTAATGCCTTGAAATGCGACATGTTTCACAGAATCGATGGGAGACAGAAGTACCCATGTGAATTCATATCCTTCAGCCGTGGAGAGATACTCTTTCAGACTGTGCCATACATTAAAATGGTTTGATAAGTGCTTGTGCGTGCGTGTTTATGCAACACAATATACGGTCAGGTTTTGAAAGTGTCTGTCTGTCGTGTTCTAGAGGGAATAGATGGCCGTTTGGGACATGGTCAGGCTGGTCAGGTTTGGAAAGCGTCTGTTTGTAGTGTTCTAGAGGGAATAGATGGCCGTTTGGGACACGGTCAGGCTGGTCAGGTTTTGAAAGCGTCTGTTTGTAGTGTTCTAGAGGGAATAGATGGCCGTTTGGGACACGGTCAGGCTGGTCAGGTTTGGAAAGCGTCTGTTTGTAGTGTTCTAGAGGGAATAGGGGGCTGTTTGGGACTCGGTCAGGCTGGTCAGGTTTTGAAAGTGTCTGTCTGTCGTGTTCTTGAGGGAATAGATGGCCGTTTGGGACAAGGTCAGGCTGGTCAGGTTTTGAAAGCGTCTGTTTGTAGTGTTCTAGAGGGAATAGGGGGCTGTTTGGGACTCGGTCAGGCTGGTCAGGTTTGGAAAGCGTCTGTTTGTAGTGTTCTAGAGGGAATAGGGGGCTGTTTGGGACACGGTCAGGCTGGTCATGTTTTGAAAGTGTCTGTTTGTCGTGTTCTAGAGGGAATAGGGGGCTGTTTGGGACATGGTCAGGTTTTGAAAGTGTCTGTTTGTCGTGTTCTAGAGGTGTTTTTGAGGAGGTAGAGTAAAACATGACATATTGATTCATCTACAGTTCCAATATGTCAACACTAAGGTGGCTGGTTTAGCTGTACGGTTGCTACGACTACACTGCCTCTGAATGCATCCCAAATGGCACCCTAGTACCATAGGGCTCTGGTCAAAAGTAGTGCACTGTAAACCTGGGGTGGCAAGTAGCCTAGTGGTTAGAGCATTGGGCCAGTAACCGAAAGGTTGCTAGATCGAAACCCTGAGCTGACAAAGTACAAATCTGTTGTTCTGCCCCTGAACAAGGCAGTTAACCCACTGTTCTGTTATTGAAAATTAGAGTTTGTTCTTAACTGACTTTTACATTTTTTTATTTCACCTTTATTTAACCTTTATTTAACCTTTATTTCACCTTTATTTAACCAGAACAAGTTCTCATTTACAACTGCGACCTGGCCAAGGCAAAGCAAAGCAGTGCGACACAAACAACAACACAGAGTTACACATGGAATAGACAAGCGTACAGTCAATAACACAATAGAAAAATCTATATACAGTGTGTGCAAATGTAGTAAGATTAGGGAGGTAAGGCAATAAATAGGCCGCAGTGGCTGAGTAATTACAATATAGCAGTTAAACACTGGAGTGATAGATGTTCAGAAGATGAATGAAACCTTGGATTCCATTGCTCTTACTCCAAAAGCAAAGCAATGAGAATAGAGCTTTTGCCATTTTTACCTGTGCCATGTTTTAATAGTTAGTTTTATTTCGTTTTTTAAAATTGTACAGTAGAGATACTGGGGTGCAAAGACGCAAACAAACAAAATAAATAACAATATGGGGATGAGGTAGTTGGATGGGCTATAAAACAGATTTAACAAGACTTGCTTAGTTAAATATACAATATCAGGTTCCATTTAGGCTGAAGATGCACATGAATCTACCATTACAATATGTTAGACTAAGATCGGTGATTTAGTCGTAGGTATTACTGTCCTTACCTTCACCATCCTCCTGTTATAAAACAATATGTTAGACTAAGATCGGTGATTTAGTCATAGGTATTACTGTCCTTACCTTCACCATCCTCCTGTTATAAACAGTGGAGCAGCAGCAATAACAACCCAAAAGGGGATCCAACTTTAAAACCTCCTAATGTTAATATGACCGTACACATTGCTCTGTTCTCCGCCCCCTGTTCCTCCTGTCCCTGAGCTAGAATAAACCGATTTGAACAGATCCTTCGTTCCACTATAAAAACATTGAATTCCAAAGATAGACCGGAACGATTGCTAATGAAAACAGTTGTTGAATACAGAAATATGTGAGGTCGGTGGTTCGCTCAGTCGGTTTGGGGCCATATCCTTCCTGTTATGATTAGGTGGAAGATACACTTGAGTTAACAAAACATTAGGAACACCTTCCTGATATTGAGCTGAACCCCCTTTTGCTAACTTTTGAGTTTGGATCCCGCGATGCAGTTGGTATCAGTTGCTGGGACTACTACTCTCTGTCCAGTGAACCTACCGACCAAGGCCGGGTCTGAGGAGGTATTTGGCGTAGCAGCTAGCTATCAAGTTGGCAGGGTTTTCTTGAGGGCTTGAACGCAGCTCGCGACAAGGTTAGCCGTTGTGGCTGGGACCGCGGATTGTCCCGGGTTTGTGACCATCTAGATCCCTGCTGTTTGTTGTTTTCAATCTTCTCTGTGACCTGCCCTGTCTGGAACTGTGAGGAGTAACAGTGTAACCTACGTTGATAGCTACCATGACAAAGACTAAAACCGTCAGGAGTACCATTGAGGACAGTGGTGTCTCTCTATCACAGGTAAAGGATCTTATAATTGAACAAAAAGAGTTCTATAAGCAGTTGTTACGACGACAAGAAAATAGCTTCACGTGTGTTGTCCAAATACTGGTGGAGTCAACTAATAAAAGAGTGAACGACCTGACCAGAGACATCCAGGACCTGAAGAACTGTTGCAGGTGTCACGGCCGTGGCTGGAAGAAGACCAAGGTGCAGCGTGGTGAGCGTACATTTCTGTTTATTAGGTAAATGTCGCCAACAAAACAACCGTGAAGCTTAACTTAGGCTACGATGCCTCTAACAAAGTCAACTACCCACAACGAAAGGAGGGAAAAAGGGCTACCTAAGTATGGTTCCCAATCAGAGACAACGATAGACAGCTGTCCCTGATTGAGAACCATACCCAGCTAAAACATAGAAACACAAAATCATAGAAAACAAAACATAGAATGCCCAACCCAAATCACACCCTGACCAAACCAAATAGAGACATAAAAAGGCTCTCTAAGGTCAGGGCGTGACAGCAGGAGAATGGCAAGATGACCGCAATCTTAAGTAATTGAGAGAGGACATCAGTTCTGTCTGTGAATCCATGATAACAATGACGGAGAAATCAGACTCGAGGTACAGTCAAGGCGGAACAACATGGTTGTAGACGGAATTGCAGAATCTCCACATGAGACCTGGACAGAGTCTGAGGACAAAGTGAGGTAAATTATCTGAGAAATAGAAGCTGGACCACAGGAAGATTGAGGTGGAGCGCGCCCACAGGACTGGAAAACCCACCACTAGCTCAAGTGATAGGCCCAGACCGATAGTGGTCAAGTTCCTGAGGTTCAAGGACAAGGTAGCTGTTCTGGAAAGGGCCAAGAAACCGAGAGGAACGTACCGTGCATTTGGGAAGTATTCAGACACCATGACTTTTTCCTCATTTTGTTATGTTACAGCCTTATTCTAAAATGGATTGAATAGTTTTTTTTTATCCATCTACACACAATACTGCATAATGACAAAGCGAAAACAGGTTTTTAGATGTTTTTTTGCAAATGTATAAAAAAAAACAAACAGATACCTTATTTACATAACTATTCAGACCCTTTGCTATGAGACTCGAAATTGAGCTCAGGTGCATCCTGTTTCCATTGATCATCCTTGAGATGTTTCTGCAACTTGATTGGAGTTCACCTGTGGTAAATGATATTGATTGGACAAGATTTGGAAAGGCACACACCTGTTTATATTTGACAGTGTATGTCAGAGCAAAGACCAAGCCATGAGGTATAAGGAATTGTCCGTAGAGTTCAGAGACGGTGTCGATTGTGTCGAGGCACAGATCTGGGGAAGGGTACCAAAAAATGTCTACAGCATTGAAGGTCCCCAAGAAGTGGCCTCCTCCATCATTCTTAAATGGAAGAAGTTGAAACCACCAAGAGCTGGCCGCCCAGCAAGTGCCTGGTCACTTTGACAGAGCTCCAGAGTTCCTCTGTGGAGATGGGAGAACCTTCCAGTAGGACAACCATCTCTTCAGCACTCCACCAATCAGGCCTTTATGGTAGAGTGGCCAGACGGAAGCCACTCCTCTGTAAAAGGCTCATGCCAGCCCACTTGGAGTTTGCCAAAAGGCACCTAAAGACTCTCAGATCATGAGAAACAAGATTCTCTGGTCTGATGAAACCAAGAATGAACTCTTTAGCCTGAATGCCAAGCATCACACCTGGAGAAAACCTAGCATGGTGGTGGAAACATCATGCTGTGGTGATGTTTTTCAGCGGCAGGGATTGGGAGACTAGACCGGATCGAGGTAAAGCTGAACAGAGCAAAGTACAGAGAGATCCTTGATGAAAACTTGCTCCAGAGCGCTCAGGACCTCAGACTGAGGCGAAGGTCCACCTTTCAACAGGACAATGACCATAAGCACACAGTCAAGACAACGCAGGAATGGCTTTTGGACAAGTCTCTGAATGTCCTTGAGTGGCCCAGCCAGAGCACAATCTTGAACCCGATCATGTGAGGTCATCCACTCGTCCTTTTCTTTACAAAACAATTTGTAAAGACAATTAAATTGTTGTTTTTTTCCTCATCAAGCTTTGATCGGGTTCAAGATTGTGCTCTGGCTGGGCCACTCAAGGACTCATATATATATATATATATATATCTAAACCGGTACCAGTTACCTTCAGACAATCCTGTGACAGGGTTCAATAGGCTGAGTGAATGAGGAGTGAATGAGGAGTGAATGAGGAGTGAATGAGGAGTGAATGAGGAGTGGATGAGGAGCGGATGAGGAGCGGATGAGAAGCGGATGTTGTAAACCTTCTTTTCAAAGTGGTTGACAAAATCATCCGCAGAGAGAGAGGGAGGGGATGGAAGATTACGGAGGGAGGAGAAGGTGGAAAGACTTTCCTAGGGTTAGAGGCAGAAGCTTAAAATGTAGAGTGATATAATGTGGCTTTAGCAGTGGATACACAGGAAGAGAAGGTAGAGAGGAGGGAGTGAAAGGATAATAGGTATTTTAGAAGTTTAGTTTTCCTCCATTTTCGTCAACTGCCTGCAGTCCTGTTCTGTAAGCTCGCAATGAGTCACTCAGCCACGGAGCAGGAGGGGAGCAACTCGGGCCATTCTGAAGTGAGGGGACACCGCCAGTGGTCAGGGAGGAGTTGTTGAGGGAAGTCTCCAGAGATGGTCGGCTGAGCCGACCAGGAGGAAAGGGGACATTGCGAGTCATAGGATGCGGAAAGATTAGTAGACAAACAGCCTCTAGGGACTGGGAAAGAGTGAGAACAGAAGAGACAAAGAGGGGAAAGATTAGTAGACAAACAGCCTCTAGGGACTGGGAAAGAGTGAGAACAGAAGAGACAAAGAGGGGAAAGAAAGAGTTGGAAAGAAATTAATCGAAGGCGGACGTTAGGAGGTTGAACCGCCCAGTACGAAGAACGGTGAGCCATAGTCAAGAAATGAAATTATCAAGGTGTCAAGCTCATTGAGGAACTCTCTAAGGGCACCTGGTGGGTGATAGATGACAATGTTAAGCTTGAGTGGACAAGTGACCGTGACAGCATGGAACTCAAATGAGGAGATGGACAGGTGAGGAGGCAGAAAAGAGAAAATCTCCAGTTAGGAGAAATGAGTCGCCCTGTTCCACCACCGCCACGATCAGATGTTCTCAGACTATGAGAGAAAACGTAGTCAGATGAAGAGAGAGCAGCTGGAGTAGCAGTGTTCTCTGGGGTGAGCCATGTCTCCGTCAGGGGCCAAAAAGTCTAGGGACTGAAGGGCAGCATAGGCTGAGATGAACTCTGTGTTCTTGACCGCAGATCGGCAGTTCAAACCGCTGCCGGAGGCCAGGAATAACTCATGGGTTGTGCGAGCAGGGTACACTAAATTAGAAGGGTTGCAGCCAAGGGGTGGGTAGCGTCTGTAAAGCCTACAGGGAGAGGAGCGAACTGGGATAGAAAACACACACATGGTTGCCAAAGCTACAAAAGAGCAGAATGAGATAATCTGTAAATAACTAGTTAAGATACTGAAGTGAGAGAGTCTTCCTCTATTTCCTTCCTCGAATAAGCGTCATTATCGAGCAACAAATCCACATTATCTAACAACATCCACATTATCTAGTAACAAACACACATTATCTAAATCCATTATCTAGCAGCAAACTACATTATTTAGCAACGAACACACATTATCTAACCCTATTATCTAGCAACAAACCCCATTAACTAGTAACAAACCCACATTATCTAGCAACAGACCCCATTAATTAGTAACAAACCCACATTATCTAGCAACAGACCCCATTAATTAGTAACAAACCCACATTATCTAACCCTATTATCTAGCAACAAACCCCATTAACTAGTAACAAACCCACATTATCTAACCCTATTATCTAGCAACAAACCCCATTAACTAGAAACAAACCCACATTATCTAACCCTATTATCTAGCAACAAACCCCATTAACTAGTAACAAACCCACATTATCTAACCCTATTATCTAGCAACAAACCCCATTAACTAGTAACAAACCCACATTATCTAACCCTATTATCTAGCAACAAACCCCATTAACTAGAAACAAACCCACATTATCTAGCAACAAACCACATTATCTAGCAACAAACTCCATTATCTAGTAACAAACCCACATTATCTAGCAACAAACCACTTTATCTCTGGGCTAATGTTAAAGTAGTGCACTATATAGGGAATAGAGTGCCAATTGGGATGCACTTCTAGGTTGTCTAGCGGTTAAGAGCTTTGGGCCAGTAACCGTAAGGTCGCTGATTCGAATCACTGAGCCGCCTAGGTGAAGAATCTTATCGATGTGACCTTGAACAAGGCACTTAACCCTAATTACTCCTGGATAAGAGCGTCTCCTAAATGACTAAAATGTAAATGTGTTCTCCACATCAACAAACAGCACATGGGGCACATGGGGCACATGGAGCACATGGAGCACATGGGGCACATGGGGCACATGGAGCACGGCGTCACACAGTGGTGAGGTGGATGGGATACAATGAGCACATGGGGCACATGGGGCACGGCGTCACACAGTGGTGAGGTGGATGGGATACAATGAGCACATGGAGCACGGCGTCACACAGTGGTGAGGTGGATGGGATACAATGAGCACATGGAGCACGGCGTCACACAGTGGTGAGGTGGATGGGATACAAGGACGCACGCTTTGGTTCCTGTGTTCGTTTGGTTCTTCTCTGATCTTTTCCATTTTGGGTTTTTTTTCTCTTAGGATCTGTTTTATATTTCTTTGGATGGTTTTCTTTTGTTTCTGTGTCTTTTTCAGCACACAGACATACACTACTATCTACTAGAGAGCAGAAGGAGATGAGCACACAGACAGACACTACTATCTATTAGAGAGCAGAAGGAGATGAGCACACAGACAGACACTACTATCTATTAGAGAGCAGAAGGAGATGAGCACACAGACAGACACTACTATCTACTAGAGAGCAGAAGGAGATGAGCACACAGACAGACACTACTATCTACTAGAGAGCAGGAGGAAATAAGCACACAGACAGACACTACTATCTACTAAAGAGAAGGAGGAAATGAGCACACAGACAGACACTACTATCTACTAGAGAGCAGGAGGGAATGAGCACACAGACAAACACTACTATCTACTAGAGAGCAGGAGGGAATGAGCACACAGACAAACACTACTATCTACTAGAGAGCAGGAGGGAATGAGCACAAAGACAGACACTACTATCTACTAGAGAGCAGGAGGAAATGAGCACACAGACAGACACTACTATCTACTAGAGAGCAGGAGGAAATAAGCACACAGACAGACACTACTATCTATTAGAGAGCAGGAGGAAATGAGCACACATACAGACACTACTATCTATTAGAGAGCATTAGGAAATGAGCACACAGACAGACACTACGATCTATTAGAGAACAGGAGGAAATGAGCACACAGACGGACACTACTATCTACTAGATAGCAGGAGGAAATGAGCACACAGACAGACACTACTATCTACTAGATAGCAGGAGGAAATGAGCACACAGACAGACACTACTATGTATTAGAGAGCAGGAGGAAATGAGCACACATACAGACACTACTATCTATTAGAGAGCAGGAGGAAATGAGCACACATACAGACACTCCTATCTATTAGAGAGCTGGAGGATATGAGCACACAGACGGACACTACTATCTATTAGAGAGCAGGAGGAAATGAGCACAGACCGACACTACTATCTATTAGAGAGCAGGAGGAAATGAGCACACAGACGGACACTACTATCTATTAGAGAGCAGGAAGAAATGAGCACAGACAGACACTACTATCTACTAGAGAGCAAGAGGAAATGTATGCATTAGATTCCGTATATATACATTCCTACTGTACAACACATCAACAACTTTGATCTGTTGTTATTCTTTGGTTGTGTGTTTTGAAGACACATAGAGAACAGGGGGAAATCAAATGTTATTTGTCACATGCTTCTTAAACTGGTGTAGGCTAACAGTGAAATGCTTAGTTACAGGCCCTTCCCAACAATGCAGATAAAACAATATACAAATGATCACACAAGGAATAAATCCACAATGAGTAACTATAACATGGCTATATACACAGGGTACCAATACCAAGTCAATGTGCAAGGGTACGAGGTAATGGTACGAGGTAATTTACCCCTACCTATATGTACATATAGGTAGGGGTAAAGTGACTCGGCATCAGGATAGATAATAGACAGTAGCAGCATTGTATGTGATGAGGCAAAATGTGATCAATGCAGATAGTCTGGTAGCTATTTGGTTAGCTATTTAGCAGTCTTGTGGCTTGGGGATAGAAGATGTTCAGGGTCCTGTTGGTTCCAGACTTTGTGCATCTGTACCGCTTGCTGTACAGTAGCAGAGAGAATAGTCAATGACTTGGGTGGCTGGAGTCTTTGACAATGTTTAGGGCCTTTCCTCTGACACTGCCTGGTATAGAGGTCCTGGATGGCAGGGAGCTCGGCCCCAGTGATGTACTGGGCCTTTCTCTGACACCGCCTGGTATAGAGGTCCTGGATGGTGTGGATCTCGGCCCCAGTGATGTACTGGGCTGTACGCACTTCCCTCTGTAGAACCTTGCGGTCGGATGCCAAGCAGTTGCCATACCAAGTGCTGATGCAGCTAGTCATCCTCCTTAGGGGAAAGCGATGTTGCAACGCCAACACAGCCTTCACGACTGTGTTGGCGTGGACCATGTTAATTCCTTAGTGATGTAGACACCGATGAACTTAAAGCTCGCAACCCGCTCCTCTACAGCCCCTTCGATGTGGATGGTGCGTGCTCGGCCATCTGTTTGCAGTAGCCCACGATCAGCTCTTTTGACTTGCAGACATTGAGGGAAAGGTTGTTTTCCTGGTAGCACACTGTCTAATCTCTGACCTCCTCCCTATAGGCTGTCTCATCGTCATTGGTGATCAGGCCTACCACACTTGTGTTGTCAGCAAACTTAATGTTGGAGTTCGAGTCATGCGTGGCCACACAGTCGTGGGTGAACAGCTAGTACAGGAGGGGACTCAGCACGCACCCCTGAGGGGCCCTCGTGTTGAGGGTCAGTGTGGCGGACCACCTGGGGGCGGCCCGACAGGAAGTCCAGGATCCAGTTGCAGAGGGAGGTGTTCAGTCCCAGGGTCCTGAGCTTAGTGATGAGCTTTGAGGGCACTATGGGGTTGAACGCTGAGCTTGTAGTCAATGAACAGCATTCTCACATAGGTGTTTCTCTTATCCAGTTGAGAGAGAGCAGTTTGAAGTGCAATAGAGATTGCATCATCTGTTGGGGCGGTATGCAAATTGGAGTGGGTCCAGGGTGTCTGGGAGGATGGTGTTGATGTGAGCCATGACCAGCCTTTCAAAGCATTTCATGGCTACAGATGTAAGTGCTACGGGTCGAAAGTAATTTAGACAGGTTACCTTGGTGTTCTTGGACACAGGGACTATGGTGGTCTTCTTGAAACATGTAGGTATTACAGACTGGGTCAGGGAGAGGTTGAGGTCAGGGAGAGGCCAGCTGGTTAGTATATACTCGGAGTACGCATCCTGGTAATCTGTCTGGCCTCGCCGTCTGGAACAGCTGGTGCTCTTATGCATGCTTCAGTGTTGCTTGCCTCGAAGCAAGCATAGAAGGCATTTAGCTCGTCTGGTAGGCTCACATCACTGGGGCTTCCCTTTGTAATCCATGATAGTTTGCCAGCCCTGCCACATCCGACGAGCGTGCGTGCGTGCGTGCGTGCGTTGGAGTCCAGTACATTCCTTTACCCTGCGTTGATGTAGGTTGAAGTGGTACGTCGACCAAAGATTTGAAAAAGCTACCAGGGTGCAACATCCACATACGTGTCATTAACTAGGCCTCATTGCCTCTGTATGTACCCATAGGTTCGTTGCATCAGAGTCAAATTATCAGGAAATTTGAAATGCCTGTTTTGCGGACGAGACGTGAGGTGGTTCATTGTACAATGAACAGGTTTGTGTATGGCGGATGCCACAGATGCCTCCCGGAGGGGCAGCCAATCAGTCAGCCCAGCTATTTTGATGTGTGCTACAGAGGCCTCCCTGTTCACCGTACCCACCTGGTATGTGGGGCCTTTCACATAGTCGACTGTGGGACAAGACCCTAACTCACACACACACACACACACACACACACACACACACACACACACACACACACACACACCTACTCACCTCACTACCCCTGTACTAGCGTTGGCGCCAGGCTCCTAATGACTATTGGCCTGTGGGATCTTCTCAGTAGGAGATGAAAGACCAAGTCTGCCAGCTCTGTTCACTATCACAACTACACACTGGACAGTCAGTCACCGAACAGACACAACACACAGGCAGGCACACTTCAGCCAGGGCCCAGAGGGCAAACCATTTCATAAGAAGAGAAAGGGAAAAACTACTTCCTGTCTGTGACGGCTTCGTTTTTTTGACTCCAGAGAGAGAGAGGGAAATAATTATTTATTCACCTGGCGATGCTCACCTTTGGCTTGAGTCAGCCGAGGCCCACACGCTCTCCAACACCCATCAGCCGAGGCCCACACGCTCCCCAACACCCATCAGCCGAGGCCCACACGCTCTCCAACACCCATCAGCCGAGGCCCACACGGTCCCCAACACCCATCAGCCGAGGCCCACACGGTCCCCAACACCCATCGGCCGAGGCCCACACGCTCCCCAACACCCATCAGCTGAGGCCCACACGCTCCCCAACACCCATCAGCCGAGGCCCACACGGTCCCCAACACCCATCAGCCGAGGCCCACACGGTCCCCAACACCCATCAGCCGAGGCCCACACGGTCCCCAACACCCATCGGCCGAGGCCCACACGCTCCCCAACACCCATCGGCCGAGGCCCACACGCTCCCCAACACCCATCAGCCGAGGCCCACACGCTCCCCAACACCCATCAGCCGAGGCCCACACGCTCCCCAACACCCATCAGCCGAGGCCCACACGCTACCCAACACCCATCAGCCGAGGCCCACACGCTCCCCAACACCCATCAGCCGAGGCCCACACGCTCCCCAACATCCAGACACACAGAGGTCTCCAGTAAGGGCTAAGTCCCCAAGCAACCTTTTAACAGAATGGACCTGGAGCCATACTGATGGACCTGGAGTCATACTGATGGAGCCATACTGATGGACCTGGAGCCATACTGATGGACCTGGAATCATACTGATGGACCTGGAGTCATACTGATGGAGCCATACTGATGGACCTGGAGCCATACTGATGGACCTGGAATCATACTGATGGACCTGGAGCCATACTGATGAAGTCATACTGATGGACCTGGAGTCATACTGATGGAGCCATACTGATGGACCTGGAGCCATACTGATGGACCTGGAGTCATACTGATGGAGCCATACTGATGGACCTGGAGCCATACTGATGCAGCCATACTGATGGACCTGGAGCCATACTGATGGACCTGGAGTCATACTGATGGAGCCATACTGATTGACCTGGAGCCATACTGATGCAGCCATACTGATGGACCTGGAGCCATACTGATGGACCTGGAGTCATACTGATGGAGTCATACTGATGGACCTGGAGCCATACTGATGGCCCTGGAGCCATACTGATGGACCTGGAACCATACTGATGGACCTGGAATCATACTGATGGACCTGGAGTCATACTGATGGAGCCATACTGATGGACCTGGAGCCATACTGATGGACCTGGAGCCATACTGATGGACCTGGAGCCATACTGATGGACCTGGAGCCATACTGATGGACCTGGAGTCATACTGATGGACCTGGAGCCATACTGATCGACCTGGAGTCATACTGATGGAGCCATACTGATGGACCTGGAGCCATACGGATGGAGTCATACTGATGGACCTGGAGTCATACTGATGGACCTGGAGCCATACTGATGGAGTCATACTGATGGACCTGGAGCCATACTGATGGACCTGGAGCCATACTGATGGAGTCATACTGATGGACCTGGAGCCATACTGATGGAGTCATACTGATGGACCTGGAGCCATACTGATGGACCTGGAATCATACTGATGGACCTGGAGCCATACTGATGAAGTCATACTGATGGACCTGGAGTCATACGGATGGAGCCATACTGATGGACCTGGAGTCATACTGATGGAGCCATACTGATGGACCTGGAGCCATACTGATGCAGCCATACTGATGGACCTGGAGCCATACTGATGGACCTGGAGTCATACTGATGGAGCCATACTGATGGACCTGGAGCCATACTGATGCAGCCATACTGATGGACCTGGAGCCATACTGATGGACCTGGAGTCATACTGATGGAGTCATACTGATGGACCTGGAGCCATACTGATGGCCCTGGAGCCATACTGATGGACCTGGAACCATACTGATGGACCTGGAATCATACTGATGGACCTGGAGTCATACTGATGGAGCCATACTGATGGACCTGGAGCCATACTGATGGACCTGGAGCCATACTGATGGACCTGGAGCCATACTGATGGACCTGGAGCCATACTGATGGACCTGGAGTCATACTGATGGACCTGGAGCCATACTGATCGACCTGGAGTCATACTGATGGAGCCATACTGATGGACCTGGAGCCATACGGATGGAGTCATACTGATGGACCTGGAGTCATACTGATGGACCTGGAGCCATACTGATGGAGTCATACTGATGGACCTGGAGCCATACTGATGGAGTCATACTGATGGACCTGGAGTCATACTGATGGACCTGGAGCCATACTGATGGAGTCATACTGATGGACCTGGAGCCATACGGATGGAGTCATACTGATGGACCTGGAGTCATACTGATGGACCTGGAGCCATACTGATGGAGTCATACTGATGGACCTGGAGTCATACTGATGGACCTGGAGCCATACTGATGGAGTCATACTGATGGACCTGGAGCCATACTGATGGAGTCATACTGATGGACCTGGAGTCATACTGATGGACCTGGAGCCATACTGATGGAGTCATACTGATGGACCTGGAGCCATACTGATGGAGTCATACTGATGGACCTGGAGTCATACTGATGGACCTGGAGTCATTCTGATGGACCTGGAGTCATACTGATGGACCTGGAGTCATACTGATGGATTCATACTGATGGACCTGGATTCATACTGATGGACCTGGAGTCATACTGATGGAGTCATACTGATGGACCTGGAGCCATACTGATGGACCTGGAGTCATACTGATGTAGTCATACTGATGGACCTGGAGTCATTCTGATGGACCTGGAGCCATACTGATGGACCTGGAGCCATGCTGCTGGAGTCATACTGATGGACCTGGAGTCATACTGATGGCCCTGGAGTCATACTGATGGACCTGGAGTCATACTGATGGACCTGGAGTCATACTGATGGACCTGGAGCCATATTGATGGACCTGGAGCCATACTGATGGAGTCATACTGATGGACCTGGAGTCATACTGATGGACCTGGAGTCATACTGATGGACCTGGAGCCATATTGATGGACCTGGAGCCATACTGATGGAGTCATACTGATGGACCTGGAGTCATACTGATGGACCTGGAGTCATACTGATGGACCTGGAGCCATACTGATGGACCTGGAGTCATACTGATGGACCTGGAGTCATACTGATGGACCTGGAGTCATACTGATGAACCTGGAGCCATACTGATGGAGTCATACTGATGGACCTGGAGTCATACTGATGGACCTGGAGTCATACTGATGGACCTGGAGCTATATTGATGGACCTGGAGCCATACTGATGGAGTCATACTGATGGACCTGGAGTCATACTGATGGACCTGGAGTCATACTGTGGGAGTCATACTGATGGACCTGGAGCCATACTAATGGACCTGGAGCCATACTGATGGACCTGGAGTCATACTGATAGACCTGGAGTCATACTGTGGGAGTCATACTGATAGACCTGGAGCCATACTGATGGACCTGGAGTCATACTGATGGAGTCATACTGATGGACCTGGAGTCATACTGTGGGAGTCATACTGATGGACCTGGAGCCATACTGATGGACCTGGAGTCATACTGATGGAGTCATACTGATGGATCTGGAGTCATACTGATGGACCTGGAGTCATACTGATGGAGTCATACTGATGGACCTGGAGCCATACTGATGGACCTGGAATCATACTGATGGACCTGGAATCATACTGATGGACCTGGAGTCATACTGATGGACCTGGAGCCATACTGATGGATCTGGAGCCATATTGATGGACCAGGAGTCATACTGATGGACCTGCTGGACCCATTCTTTAGTGGAATTATTTTCATGTTAAATCTATGGATTCTCGGTACAGCAAGGAATCAAACCTGCTGTATGGTCAGTTTGGCTGGACCCATTCTGTAGTGTTTCCAGTTAGCTATGGGTCATTAGGGCTGATTTTGTTTACTGCAGATGTATGTACTGACTTTGATTAGTGCGTTCATCCTAAAGGTGAGAGAACCACCCGACTGTAAGTCACTCTGGGTACGAGCGTGTGCTAAATGACCATGTAAATGACCACGTGTTTCCTGGATAGTGAGCGCTATGCTGCACCATTGATGAAAACTGAACATCTTGGTTTGTTCTGTATGAATCAGCTTAGAATTTGTATTTTATTTTGTTTTACCTTTATTTTACCAGGCAAGTCAGTTAAGAACAAATTCTTATTTTCAATGACGGCCTAGGAACAGTGGGTTAACTGCCTGTTCAGGGGCAGAACAACAGACTCTCCAGCAGAGACAGGAAATGGCTGGGTTCCTAATGGCTACTGAAAAAACCTTGTCAGCTCGGGGGTTTGAATGTGCAACCTTCCAACGCTCTAACCACTAGGCTACCCTGGATAAGGGTGGTCCATCAGTATGGATAAGGTCTCGTGGATTCTTGCTGAGTGGCTGAAAATATTTCTCCAACAGTGACATGGTAGACGGTTGAAAATGCTTTCAGTGCTACATAATCTGGATTCTATTGGAGCGTTCTATATAGCGTGGTCAGAGACAAGGCCACCGCGTTATACCACAAGGTCTGCTCTCTTTGCTGTCTCTACAATGCTGGCTTTCTAAGCTATAATCAATGGTTGAAGAGTAAGGGATATTACCAAACAATGATTATCTCAACCATTGTTCCCCAATAGGTCCTTCAGCATGTTTCACATACCCAACAACTCTCCAGCAGAGACTGGAAATGGCTGGGTTCCAAATGGCATCTATAGGGCTCTTAGTCTGGGACGCCCAACCCCAGGCAACCGGGACATGGATCTGCTTTCAACGATGGACTCTTTTGGCTTAGAGGAGCCATGCCCACATCTCTACCCTATCCACTTAAATAACATACTAAATAGTAACTAGCAAGATGGAGATCAGTGTTTTTTTCTTTCTTTCAGGAGTGCATTTTGTGATTGGCTACTGGCAAATTTGCATCAACTATCTTCACTGAAAACCACTGCAAAGGCTTTGCCTGGAAACCTTTGGTTTTGAATCGCGACGTTGTGGCTTGTGATTTGTTAGGAGAGTTGCCTGTCTGAAGAGGACCCACCCCAGAAGTTGCCAAACGAGTCCGTCATTGAAACCCAGACCCTAGTCACTGTTGCCCGGGTTGGGTTTTCCAGACTAAAGGGGCTCTGGTCAAAAGTAGTGTGCACTATGTAGGGAATAAGGAATATAGGGCTCTGGTCAGAAGTAGTGTGCACTATATAGGGAATAAGGAGTACAGGGCTCTGGTCAGAAGTAGTGTGCACTATATAGGGAATAAGGAGTATAGGGCTCTGGTCAGAAGTAGTGTGCACTATATAGGGAATAAGGAGTACAGGGCTCTGGTCAGAAGTAGTGTGCACTATATAGGGAATAAGGAGTATAGGGCTCTGGTCAGAAGTAGTGTGCACTATATAGGGAATAAGGAGTATAGGGCTCTGGTCAGAAGTAGTGTGCACTATATAGGGAATAAGGAGTATAGGGCTCTGGTCAGAAGTAGTGTGCACTGTATAGGGCTCTGGTCAGAAGTAGTGTGCACTACATAGGGAATAAGGAATATAGGGCTCTGGTCAGAAGTAGTGTGCACTATATAGGGAATAAGGAGTACAGGGCTCTGGTCAGAAGTAGTGTGCACTATATAGGGAATAAGGAGTATAGGGCTCTGGTCAGAAGTAGTGTGCACTATATAGGGAATAAGGAATATAGGGCTCTGGTCAGAAGTAGTGTGCACTATATAGGGAATAAGGAATATAGGGCTCTGGTCAGAAGTAGTGTGCACTATATAGGGAATAAGGAATATAGGGCTCTGGTCAGAAGTAGTGTGCACTATATAGGGAATAAGGAATATAGGGCTCTGGTCAGTTATGTTAATTGAATTAGTTGTTAGTAGAATTGAAAACAACTGTGTTGGTTCAGGAGGAGCCAGAAGAAGGAGGAATAATGACATATTGTTCACTAACACTGGGAAACAGGGTCATTTGGGATCAGCTTGACCCTGTGTATCTCCTGTGGTTATGTAGGGTGTTAACAGGACATTGTAAGTAGAGTTAAATGCAACTGTTTTGGTCAGAGATCGCTCACAAATAAAGTGCATTGATGTTTCAGCCCTCTCTGTTCCTAACTCGTTGTTTCCTGTGTGTGTCTCCTGCTGTGGTTGTGTGGGTGACCTCAACCAGCTGTCTTCTAACCAATAGCTGTCTCTCCTGTTCTTCCTGCTGTGGTTCTCCCAGGTGGCTGCTCTGCTCTGGTCTTTACTCATTGTGTGTGGATCCTTCTTGAATTGCTCTCTGTTCTGTTCATGTGTTTCTCCTGTTTGTCCTGCTGTGGTCATTACATATTGTGTTTCTCTCCTGTGTTTCTCCTGTTTGTCCTGCTGTGGTCTTTACACATTGTGTTTCTCTCCTGTTTATCCTGCTGTGGTCTTTACACATTGTGTTTCTCTCCTGTGTTTCTCCTGTTTGTCCTGCTGTGGTCTTTACACATTGTGTTTCTCTCCTGTTTATCCTGCTGTGGTCTTTACACATTGTGTTTCTCTCCTGTGTTTCTCCTGTAGGTGGCAGCCAGGGCCGGGGTGTACGACCTTCTCAACCAGCTGGGTTTCTCCGAGTTTGAGAACCTTCGGGACACGCCACTTGCCAGGCTCCGCTGCCGGTGGCAACGACAGAACATCCAATCACGTCCCTTCAGGGGGGCGTTGATCTGAGCTGAGGAGAGATCACTGTGAACCGCCAGACTATGGCTGTTTCTGAAGTGGTACTCTGTTCCCTGTATAGTTCACTACTTTTGACCAGGGCCCTCTGCACTCTAAAGGGACTAGGGTGCAATTTTATACAACCTATGTCCTCCTGTGCTTTTTATTTTATTTTTATATATACCTTTAAAATGTAATAATGCTTTGTATTTTGAAATGTAATAATGCTTTGTATTTTTACCCTCGTATCACTCTGATACTGTATTATTATAATACTGCTTTTTACAAACCCACTACCAATGTTAATTAGTATTAGAATGGATGTTTCAGTACTGTCAGTCGGTATTTCCTGGTTCTGATGCTTCTGCTCTGACTGCCGCCGAGATTCAAGCTGACATTTTTACGTCTCATTTGCTCTATTGTTCCATTGTTAATATAGGAGGAGAATTCATTCATATTTTGCCCCCTTGGTGAGAACTGCCTTACTAGTATGGACCCTATAGGTTTACTAGTATGGACCCTATATGTTTACTAGTATGGACCCTATAGGTTTACTAGTATGGACCCTATAGGTTTACTAGAATGGACCCTATAGGTTTACTAGTATGGACCCTATAGGTTTACTAGTATGGACCCTATAGGTTTACTAGTATGGACCCTATAGGTTTACTAGTCTGGACCCTATAGGTTTACTAGTATGGACCCTATAGGTTTACTAGTATGGACCCTATAGGTTTACTAGTATGGACCCTATACGTTTACTAGTATGGACCCTATAGGTTTACTAGAATGGACCCTATAGGTTTACTAGAATGGACCCTATAGGTTTACTAGTATGGACCCTATAGGTTTACTAGTATGAACCCTATAGGTTTACTAGAATGGACCCTATAGGTTTACTAGAATGGACCCTATAGGTTTACTAGAATGGACCCTATAGGTTTACTAGTATGGACCCTATAGGTTTACTAGTATGGACCCTATACGTTTACTAGTATGGACCCTATAGGTTTACTAGTCTGGACCCTATAGGTTTACTAGTATGGACCCTATAGGTTTACTAGTATGGACCCTATAGGTTTACTAGTATGGACCCTATAGGTTTACTAGTATGGACCCTATAGGTTTACTAGTATGGACCCTATACGTTTACTAGTATGGACCCTATACGTTTACTAGTATGGACCCTATAGGTTTTATCAGAGGAGGTTTATATTCACCTGGCAGAACAATGTTAGTCATTAGGGGTTGAAATGAAGGGTTAAAGTAGGGTTACGTTTAGGGTTAGAAACCAGGGTTATGTTAAGGTTAGTTTGAGGTTAAGGTTAGTTTTGAGGTTATGTTAAGGTTAGTTTTGAGGTTATGTTAAGGTTAGTTTTGAGGTTATGTTAAGGTTAGTTTTGAGGTTATGTTAAGGTTAGTTTTGAGGTTATGTTAAGGTTAGTTTTGAGGTTATGTTAAGGTTAGTTTTGAGGTTATGTTAAGGTTAGTTTTGAGGTTATGTTGTAACGGCGTTCTTCGTTTGTTGAAAGAGAGGACCGAAATGCAGCGTGGTGGTTACTCATGTTCTTTAATGAATGAATGACGATACATGAAATAACTAAATGAATATGAAAACAACAAACGGAACGTGAAACCTAATACAGCCTATCTGGTGAACACTACACAAAGACAGGAACAATCACCCACAAACACACAGTGAAACCCAGGCTACCTAAATATGGTTCCCAATCAGAGACAACTAATGACACCTGCCTCTGATTGAGAACCATACTAGGCCGAAAACATAGAACTGCCCCACAACATAGAAAAACAAACATAGACTGCCCACCCAACTCACGCCCTGACCATACTAAATAAATACAACACAAAGGAAATAGAGGTCAGAACGTGACATATGTTAAGGTTAATTTGAGGTTACGGTAAGGGTTAGAGGTAGGGAAAGGCTTCAACTTTTGGGCTAGCGGAACTCCACCTCCGTCAATATTCTGCCAGTTAAATAGACACCACCTTAATCAGAAGACAGTATTAGTCTGTACTAGAACGTATTGGAACGTTTCTCCAGTTTAAAATATAGTTGAAACTACAGACTTTTAAAACAAACAGCTTCTTGGTTTAGATGGAATACATTTCTGTTACTTTTAATCGACATACAGTATCGGTTGTCTCCAAGTCCACTCCCAGGTATTCGTTTGCCAAACTGCTGTAGATGCTGCCAAAGCTAAGCTTCTGCTCTGTGTTTTACTGCTGTTTGTATGTGTCTCAGTCCTCACTTCTTCACAGCGGTTTCTCCTCTCATTAAAGGGCTAATCTGCGTCAGGTTCATCCATCTTTTAGATATATTTTTCCTTCAATAATGATATATACCAATTGATCCTTGAAGAATATAACTTGTAAATGGCTCGAGTTAAATCCAACTGTCGTACCCCATCAGAACCCCAAAATATACGCTTGTTTTACTCCAAGGTTTGTAAAAGAATGTCAATGTAAACCCTGTATAGCCTCAAAACATGGTTAAACTATAATGTTGATATCATGGATGGTCTGTCCTTGTATCCATGGCTCTATGAATTTGAGTGGTTACATTGTTCCAGCCCCGTCCCTCTGCTTTTTACCAGAACAGTGGTGGCATGGACGCTTTGTGTGCTTTCAGCTGTGAATTCCCCCTTTTTAAAGGGTTAATATGGGATTGAAACGACAACGAAGCAGTCTCTCTGTCACCTGTTTCGGTAAACAGCTGAGGGATGGACCTGGAGAAATGGAACCACACAGCAGTCTCTCTGTCACCTGTTTCGGTAAACAGCTGAGGGATGGACCTGGAGAAATGGAACCACACAGCAGTCTCTCTGTCACCTGTTTCGGTAAACAGCTGAGGGATGGACCTGGAGAAATGGAACCACACAGCAGTCTCTCTGTCACCTGTTTCGGTAAACAGCTGAGGGATGGACCTGGAGAAATGGAACCACACAGCAGTCTCTCTGTCACCTGTTTCGGTAAACAGCTGAGGGATGGACCTGGAGAAATGGAACCACACAGCAGTCTCTCTGTCACCTGTTTCGGTAAACAGCTGAGGGATGGACCTGGAGAAATGGAACCACACAGCAGTCTCTCTGTCACCTGTTTCGGTAAACAGCTGAGGGATGGACCTGGAGAAATGGAACCACACAGCAGTCTCTCTGTCACCTGTTTCGGTAAACAGCTGAGGGATGGACCTGGAGAAATGGAACCACACAGCAGTCTCTCTGTCACCTGTTTCGGTAAACAGCTGAGGGATGGACCTGGAGAAATGGAACCACACAGCAGTCTCTCTGTCACCTGTTTCGGTAAACAGCTGAGGGATGGACCTGGAGAAATGGAACCACACAGCAGTCTCTCTGTCACCTGTTTCGGTAAACAGCTGAGGGATGGACCTGGAGAAATGGAACCACACAGCAGTCTCTCTGTCACCTGTTTCGGTAAACAGCTGAGGGATGGACCTGGAGAAATGGAACCACACAGCAGTCTCTCTGTCACCTGTTTCGGTAAACAGCTGAGGGATGGACCTGGAGAAATGGAATGTGTGTGACCATATGTGTACTGATCCTGGATTCTTCCTTTTGACTGATATCTCTGCATGCTTGGAACAGCTGCTGAAGCCATTGATGCAACCGACTCATTTGAGGTTTCCAACTTCAGTAAAAGGTGTGTGTGTGTGTCCCCCTCCTCTTAGGATATTGGATGTGTCCCAAATTTCACTCCATTCCAAACAGTAGTGCACTACTCTTGACCTGGGACCATTGTGCTCTGGTGAAAAGTATTGCAGTAAGTAGTTGTCCCCCCCCACACGGTGTCCTCTTCTCTCCCGTCTCCTGCCGTCTTCTATTCTCTGTTGTTATGAACTGCATTTTAAGGTGTTTTGCCAACAAACTGTTATGAGTATATTTAGAAAATCTAAGCGACCGTTCGTACTTCAAGTCAGCCTCTCCAAGAACGGATACGTTTTTTATTTAAAAAAAATATATGTAAATATTGTTCAGTAAATAAATGCAGTTTGTTTTCACAGAAAGTCAGTTCTGAGGGCTTCTGGGAAGGATGTGTCCTTTAGGAGGAAAGCTATGGCCTGAGGGGACAGTCTGTATGTACTGTCACGCCTTGGCACTCGTTGTTATGCCAAACATGTTTTTCTTGACAACGACAGCAGTGGAGTTAGCAAGAGCACAAACAGATCTGGGATCAGGAATGTTACACCAACAAAACAACAAACGGTTTATCATTATAAAGCACATTAATGCTTTGCAATGGTTATCAAATGTCCACAGACAGGAATCCACTTCAGCTAGTATCATGTATTGTGTCAACTGTACCTGATACTTATATTTTCTAACGTATTTCCAATGTCATAATGGACATGCTTTAGGAGCCCATACGGTAGATCCTGCAAATACAGACAGACAGAATACAGTGGTAGTCTGTGGAACCACAGTAGTCTGTGGAACAACAGTACTCTGTGGAACCACAGTAGTCTGTGGAACCACAGTAGTCTGTGGAACAACAGCAGTCTGTGGAACAACAGCAGTCTGTGGAACCACAGTAGTCTGTGGAACCACAGTAGTCTGTGGAACAACAGTAGTCTGTGGAACAACAGTAGTCTGTGGAACCACAGTAGTCTGTCGAACAACAGCAGTCTGTGGAACCACAGTAGTCTGTGGAACAACAGTAGTTTGTGGAACAACAGTAGTCTGTGGAACAACAGTAGTATGTGGAACAACAGCAGTCTGTGGAACCACAGTAGTCTGTGGAACAACAGTAGTCTGTGGAACAACAGTAGTATGTGGAACAACAGCAGTCTGTGGAACCACAGTAGTCTGTGGAACCACAGTAGTCTGTGGAACCACAATAGTATGTGGAACCACAGCAGTCTGTGGAACCACAGTAGTCTGGAACCACAGTAGTCTGGAACCACAGTAGTCTGTGGAACCACAGTAGTCTGTGGAACCACAGTAGTCTGTGGAACCACAGCAGTCTGTGGAACAACAGTAGTCTGTGGAACCACAGTAGTCTGTGGAACCACAGTAGTCTGTGGAACCACAATAGTCTGTGGAACAACAGTAGTCTGTGGAACCACAGTAGTCTGTGGAACCACAGCAGTCTGTGGAACCACAGTAGTCTGTGGAACAACAGTAGTCTGTGGAACCACAGTAGTCTGTGGAACCACAGTAGTCTGTGGAACAACAGTAGTCTGTGGATCAGGCTGGTGTGAAATGGTCAACTTGTAGAAACAACTCTTACTGTAGGTTTGCTGTTTGTGAACTGAATAATTCCAACACAGCCTCGCATGCGTCCCAAATGGCCACCCTATTCCCTTTTTAGTGCACTGCTTTTGACCAGGGTCCATAGGGAATAGGGTCAGAAGTAGTGTAGTGCGTAGGGTATAGGGCACCATTTGGGACACATGCCCCTGTCTCACTGTGGGTGCAGGATCTGTTTTGCATTAGAGGGCTGGGGGATGACTGTTTTATTGAGGAGTCTTGGGTCGTATTCACTAGACACCGAATGGAAGAAAACAGACCAAAACTTGGAAAGGACGACCTGAACTTGTCCAATCAGAAACGCACGTTTTCGTTGGCAAAACGTTTTTCTACGGTGTGCACACATGAGTACGACTTAAAGCTGTCGCTAATGGACTGTGGAGGGGCCGGACTTCAGTCTCCATGAGTCATAACCATAAAGGGATTGGGGGGGGGGGGTCTGTGATGTCATCGGGCTCGATCCACTCCAGTAGGAACCGAATGGTACGTCCGGCCGGATGGCCTTCGGCAAACATGTACATGTGGAAACTGCCACGTCAACGATATTCTGGTATCGATTGGTAATGGTTACTGATACTCTTTCTCCATTGGCAGGACTTCCTGGGTGGCATTTGGGCTTGGCACCCGATTCCCTGTGTTGTGCACTAATGTTGACACATTTTGTCAAAAGTAGTGTACACTACAACACAGTGTACTTACTACATAGTGAATAAGGTGTGATTTGGGATGCACATGCCTACTATATCTTACACCCACAGGAAGGGCTGTATAATAATGTGTTCGTGATAGCAGCAATGCATTCCTGCTTGGAATGCAGCCATCATTCAGCTTTGAGAAGCACATCCCATGTCCAATATACCATGTTCTGTACCTATCATCGTACATTACTATTTAACCAGCCACGTTATCTCTCTCCTTATCAAATACATTGTACATTACTATTTAACCAGCCACTCTCCTTATCAAATACATCGTACATTACTATTTAACCAGCCACGTTATCTCTCTCCTTATCAAATACATTGTACATTACTATTTAACCAGCCACTCTCCTTATCAAATACATCGTACATTACTATTTAACCAGCCATGTTATCTCTCTCCTTATCAAATACATCGTACATTACTATTTAACCAGCCACGTTATCTCTCTCCTTATCAAATACATCGTACATTACTATTTAACCAGCCACGTTATCTCTCTCCTTATCAAATACATCGAACATTACTATTTAACCAGCCACGTTATCACTCTCCTTATCAAATACATTGTACATTACTATTTAACCAGCCACTCTCCTTATCAAATACATCGTACATTACTATTTAACCAGCCACGTTATCTCTCTCCTTATCAAATACATCGTACATTACTATTTAACCAGCCACGTTATCTCTCTCCTTATCAAATACATTGTACATTACTATTTAACCAGCCACTCTCCTTATCAAATACATCGTACATTACTATTTAAACAGCCATGTTATCTCTCTCCTTATCAAATACATCGTACATTACTATTTAAACAGCCACGTTACTGCATATGAGTTGTTATGAAGGAGCTATTAGAAGTGTCTATATAAATGTATTTTATTTTAATGTTGTCCAGTACAGAGATGATGGGGTTTATGTTAATTTCATTCCATTGCATTTTGACTTCATTGTTTAATTATTTTTTTTTAAGCTAAATAAATATGAAAATGCATTTGTCCCTTTTTTTTGTTGTGAAAATCGTTCCACTAACTGTGCCTCATTATACTGTACTGCCTTTCATTGTTTTACATCTCTCTTCTGTTATTAAACCCAAAACAATGTGTCTTCCAGACAGCTTGGATTGTCCTGCCACACACGTTCTCTAAGATATTATGTTCCAGGGGAGAGATTTTCCTGCCACACACGTTCTCTAAAAGATGATGTTCCAGGGGAGAGATTTTCCTGCCACACACGTTCTCTAAAAGATGATGTTCCAGGGGAGAGATTTTCCTGCCACACACGTTCTCTAAAAGATGATGTTGCAGGGGAGAGATTTTCCTGCCACACACATTTCCTGCCACACGCGTTCTCTAAGATATTATGTTCCAGGGGAGAGATTTTCCTGCCACACACGTTCTCTAAGATATTACAGTATGTTCCAGGGGAGAGATTTTCCTGCCACACACGTTCTCTAAGATATTATGTTCCAGGGGAGAGATTTTCCTGCCACACACGTTCTCTAAGATATTATGTTCCAGGGGAGAGATTTTCCTGCCACACACATTCTCTAAGATATTATGTTCCAGGGGAGAGATTTTCCTGCCACACACGTTCTCTAAGATATTACAGTATGTTCCAGGGGAGAGATTTTCCTGCCACACACATTCTCTAAGATATTATGTTCCAGGGGAGAGATTGTCCTGCTACATGTTATCTAAGCCGAGCGTAACTGCTGTGCTCTGTCCAACCACTCTGAAGGTCTTCTGTCAGATACGAGAGAAACTAATAAAGGCTCCACTGGCCATCCAATCACACACATCCGTTTGACTTGTTCACCTCAAGTCTATAGAGAGACCAGGGCAGGCAAGGTCTGATGCCGACTTTGTACATGCTGACTACTTCTTGCTGACCTCTTGCCACTTCCTGTTACCTGAATGAATACGTTTCTAACCTCAAGGGTCTTTTCCTGGTAAAAATGCCCCCAAAAAGAATGAATTTATTGCATGTCATATACTCAGTCTCCAGTATTGTGAATGTAGACTACTGTTTCTTGAGAGGAGTCTAGTCATGCTATAGGACGTCACCAGGATATCATGTTCAATAGTCATGCTAAAGGACATCACTAGGATATCATGTTCAATAGTCATGCTGAAGGACGTCACCAGGATATCATGTTCAATAGTCATGCTGAAGGACGTCACTAGGATATCATGTTCAATAGTCATGCTGAAGGACGTCACTAGGATATCATGCTAAAGGACGTCACCAGGATATCATGTTCAATAGTCATGCTAAAGGACGTCACTGGGATATCATGTTCAATAGTCATTCTAAAGGACGTCACTAGGATATCATGTTCAATAGTCATGCTAAAGGACGTCACCAGGATATCATGTTCAATGGTCATGCTAAAGGACGTCACTAGGATATCATGTTCAATAGTCATGCTAAAGGACGTCACTAGGATATCATGTTCACTAGTCATGCTGAAGGACGTCACCAGGATATCATGTTCAATAGTCATGCTAAATGATGTCACTAGGATATCATGTTCAATAGTCATGCTGAAGGACGTCACTAGGATATCATGTTCAATAGTCATGCTGAAGGACGTCACTAGGATATCATGTTCAATAGTCATGCTGAAGGACGTCACTAGGATATCATGCTAAAGGACGTCACTAGGATATCATGTTCAATAGTCATGCTGAAGGACGTCACCAGGATATCATGTTCAATAGTCATGCTGAAGGACGTCACTAGGATATCATGTTCAATAGTCATGCTGAAGGACATCACTAGGATATCATGCTAAAGGACGTCACCAGGATATCATGTTCAATAGTCATGCTAAAGGACGTCACTGGGATATCATGTTCAATAGTCATTCTAAAGGACGTCACTAGGATATCATGTTCAATAGTCATGCTAAAGGACGTCACCAGGATATCATGTTCAATGGTCATGCTAAAGGACGTCACTAGGATATCATGTTCAATAGTCATGCTAAAGGACGTCACTAGGATATCATATTCACTAGTCATGCTGAAGGACGTCACTAGGATATCATGTTCAATAGTCATGCTGAAGGACGTCACTAGGATATCATGTTCAATAGTCATGCTGAAGGACGTCACTAGGATATCATGCTAAAGGACGTCACTAGGATATCATGTTCAATAGTCATGCTGAAGGACGTCACTAGGATATCATGTTCAATAGTCATGCTGAAGGACGTCACTAGGATATCATGTTCAATAGTCATGCTAAAGGACGTCACTAGGATATCATGTTCAATAGTCATGCTGAAGGACGTCACTAGGATATCATGTTCAATAATCATGCTGAAGGACGTCACTAGGATATCATGTTCAATAGTCATGCTAAAGGACGTCACCAGGATATCATGTTCAATGGTCATGCTAAAGGACGTCACTAGGATATCATGTTCAATAGTCATGCTGAAGGACGTCACTAGGATATCATGCTAAAGGACGTCACTAGGATATCATGTTCAATAGTCATGCTGAAGGACGTCACCAGGATATCATGTTCAATAGTCATGCTGAAGGACGTCACTAGGATATCATGTTCAATAGTCATGCTGAAGGACATCACTAGGATATCATGCTAAAGGACGTCACCAGGATATCATGTTCAATAGTCATGCTAAAGGACGTCACTGGGATATCATGTTCAATAGTCATTCTAAAGGACGTCACTAGGATATCATGTTCAATAGTCATGCTGAAGGACGTCACTAGGATATCATGTTCAATAGTCATGCTGAAGGACGTCACTAGGATATCATGTTCAATAGTCATGCTGAAGGACGTCACTAGGATATCATGTTCAATAGTCATGCTGAAGGACGTCACTAGGATATCATGCTAAAGGACGTCACTAGGATATCATGTTCAATAATCATGCTGAAGGACGTCACTAGGATATCATGTTCAATAGTCATGCTAAAGGACGTCACTAGGATATCCTGTTCAAGGAGGCGTTCAGATCGCTAAGGGAAATCCTCTCATACTTCTGTGCCTTGTCCACATTCTCTCTGACGTCATTAGTTTTATCATATATTTTATTGAACCTTTATTTAACTAGAAAAGTCAGTTAAGAACAAATTCTTATTTACAACGACGGCCTACCGGGATTAACTGCCTTGTTCAGGGGCAGGACGACAGATTTTTACCTTGTCAGCTCGGGGATTCGATCCAGCAACCTTTCGGTTACTGACCCAACCCCATCGGCTACCTGCCAACCCCATCATATTAACATGATGTCATGAATTATCCCTCTCTGGCATGGACAGGGTGCTGGTTCTGGAGTGAATCGGTCTTGGGGTGTGTGTGTGTGTGTGTGAGAGCTGCAGAACACAAGACAAGATACACACAATTGAACCAATTCCTTCCATCTATATTCTTACTTGAAAGAGCATTTATAATATGTGTATTTATATTTATGTATTTACAGTAAATAAATATATTATTATTCATTTCCGTATTGCTATGAACAACAAGGACGCCTCTCTTCTATTCCATCGCCATAAATAAATAAAAACATGGAGATATGTCTTGTAGGAGATCAAAGCTATTCTGTTCCAGTCGGTAGCTAACTTGACTCCAGGTCACGATAAGCTCTAAGACATGAAGTCCGACCACGGTCCAGGGCAGTGAGGTGATACGGCGGCCCCCTCTCCTCTCGACTTTGAAATGTTTTCCAAGGCTGGTTCCAGATTCCCCTCTCCGACGTGTAACCCAACCAGTTCTGAGGGATCCTAAGATTAGCAGAGACAAAGAGCTGCGTTGAGACCTGAGCGGCTAGGAGGGGGATGTAATTAACTTGATGTGAAAGGCCTTCCCTCCAGAGATGAGAGAGGACTGCTGAGGACTCGGAGGAGAAGGTTGGAGGTGGACTGGAGGACACTCCCAACTCGCATCCCTTTTCACAGCTTATATCCTCCCCCTTTGATGTGTCTGATGTGACTTAACAGAGTAGTATCAGACTCCAATGAGAGGGAAGTGAATTGAACCCATTAGCCTAGCCTACAAATAGGGATGTGATCAGTGACATTACATTTACATCACAGGGAAATCTTCCTATGTATTCTGAGGTAGCAGTAGCGTTCTTTAAATTCACACTGTAAAAATTACACTGAGTGAACAAAACATTATGAACACCTTCCTAATAGTGAGTTGCATCCCCCGTTGGTCCTCTGAACAGCCTCGAATCGTCAGGGCGTTCCACAGTGATGCTGGCCCATGTTGACTTCAATGCTTCCCACAGTTGTGTCAAGCTGGATGTCCTTTGGGTGGTGGACCATTCTTGATTCACACAGGAAACTGCTGAGCATGAAAAAAAACAGCAGTTCTTGACAAATTCAAACCGGTGCGCCTGGCACCTACTACCACTTCCTGTTCAAAGGCACTTACATCTTTTGTCTTGCCCCATTCACCCTCTGAATGGCACATATACACAATCCATGTCTCAATTGTCTCAAGGCGTAAACATCCTTCTTTAATAACCTGTGTCCACCTCTCCGTCAATAAGGGATCATAGCGTTCACCTGGATTCACCTGGTCAGTCTATGTTGTGGAAAGAGCAGGTTTTGTTTTGTACACTCAGTGTACGTCCCTGTCAAAAGTCACTGCCCTCAGCAGAACGTAGTCAGGGGAACTCTTCAAATGGAATCCACTGTCACAATCCTACACTTATTGAGTATATTTGTGTCATTTTTGTGAAAAGTGTTGATAAAATATTATACAAGTCAGCAGCACATCTGAGAGTGGTTTCTGCCAGGTCCTTCTGTCTGTCCTGACTGAGGGAGAGAGACAGGGGAACTTAATAAGAACCTCTAAAACGCAGAGTTGTAACTTGGCAGGCATGCTCTCTCTGCCTCTCTCTCACTCTCTCCCCCCCCCTCTCGCTCTCCCTCTCTCTGCCTCTCCCTCTCTCTCTCTCTCTCTCTCTCGTGCTCTCTCTCTCTCTGTATCTCCCTCTCTATCTCATGCTCTCTCTCTGCCTTTCCCTCTCCTCTCTAACTCTTTTGTCTCTCTCTCTCTTCCTCTGCCCCTCCCTCTCTGTATCTTGTTCTCTCCCTCTCTCTCTCTTACTCCCCCCTCTCTCTCTTACTCCTTACCCCTCTTTCTGTCTTCTCTCTTCCCCTCTCTTCCCTCAAACTGGTCTGCAGTCAGTCTAGCTAGCAGCTGCTTTGCATCTCCATGCATTGGAGAGATGAATAGTAACATATTCTGGGCACGCTGGCATGGCTCGCCCATATTACAGCACACACAGAGGAATTCAAAGCACCCTGCCTTCCTCCACTAGTCCTTTCCTCCACTAGTCCTTCCTCTACTAGTCCTTCCACTAGTCCTTCCTCTACTAGTCCTTTCCTCCACTAGTCCTTTCCTCCACTAGTCCTTCCTCCACTAGTCCTTCCTCCACTAGTCCTTTCCTCCACTAGTCCTTTCCTCCACTAGTCCTTTCCTCCACTAGTCCTTCCACTAGTCTTTCCTCCACTAGTCCTTTCCTCCACTAGTCCTTCCTCCACTAGTCCTTTCCTCCACTAGTCCTTTCCTCCACTAGTCCTTTCCTCTACTAGTCCTTCCACTAGTCCTTTCCTCCACTAGTCCTTCCTCCACTAGTCCTTTCCTCCACTAGTCCTTCCTCTACTAGTCCTTTCCTACACTAGTCCTTCCTCCACTAGTCCTTTCCTCCACTAGTCCTTCCTCTACTAGTCCTTTCCTCCATTAGTCCTTCCTCTACTAGTCCTTTCCTCCACTAGTCCTTCCTCCACTAGTCCTTTCCTCCACTAGTCCTTCCTCCACTAGTCCTTCCTCCACTAGTCCTTCCTCTACTAGTCCTTCCTCCACTAGTCCTTCCTCCACTAGTTCTTCCTCCACTAGTCCTTCCTCTACTAGTCCTTCCACTAGTCCTTTCCTCCACTAGTCCTTCCTCCACTAGTCCTTTCCTCCACTAGTCCTTCCTCTACTAGTCCTTTCCTACACTAGTCCTTCCTCCACTAGTCCTTTCCTCCACTAGTCCTTCCTCTACTAGTCCTTTCCTCCAATAGTCCTTCCTCTACTAGTCCTTTCCTCCACTAGTCCTTCCTCCACTAGTCCTTTCCTCCACTAGTCCTTCCTCCACTCATCCTTCCTCCACTAGTCATTCCTCCACTAGTCCTTCCTCTACTAGTCCTTCCTCCACTAGTCCTTCCTTCACTAGTCCTTCCTCCACTAGTCCTTCCTCCACTCATCCTTCCTCCACTAGTCCTTCCTCCACTAGTCCTTCCTCCACTAGTCCTTCCTCCACTAGTCCTTCCTCCACTCATTCTTCCTCCACTAGTCCTTCCTCCACTAGTCCTTCCTCCACTAATCCTTCCTCCACTAGTCCTTCCTCCACTCATCCTTCCTCCACTAGTCCTTCCTCCACTCATCCTTCCTCCACTAGTCCTTCCTCCACTAGTCCTTCCTCCACTCATCCTTCCTCCACTAGTCCTTCCTCCACTAGTCCTTCCTCCACTAGTCCTTCCTCTACTAGTCCTTCCTCCACTAGTCCTTCCTCCACTAGTCCTTCCTCCACTAGTCCTTCCTCCACTAGTCCTTCCTCCACTAGTCCTTCCTCCACTAGTACACTACACTCAGAATAAAAGGTGCTATCTAGAGCCTAAAAGGGTTCTTCGGCTGTCCCCATAGAATAATCCTTTGATGAACCCTTTTTGGTTCCAGGTAGAACCTTTTCCATTCCAGGTAGAACCATTTTGGGTTCTGTGTAGAATCCTTTCCACTGAGGGTTCTACATGGAACCCCCAAAAGTTCTACCTGGAACTTTGTTCTGAGAGTGAACCTTTGACCAGGGCCCAAAGAGTTCTCTCTCTCTCTCTCTCTCTCTCTCTCTCTCTCTTCCTCTCTCTCATCAGTGCTGCAAACAACCCTCTCACTCTCTCTCACTCTCTCTCACTCTCTCTCTCTCATCAGTGCAGCAACCAACTGTATAAGTTAGCATAAGCTATACATCTACCAAACCTAATCCTCCCAGCCTTCAGCAAACTATTATACAATTAAGGAACATGTATTTTACAGAGACAACGTTAAAAACAAGAGACAGTTGGATTACAATTAATTACAGCATAGAATTCATTCTAAAGCCTCGACTTAGAATAAACCATGTGTGACCCAAATGGCACTCTATTCCCTATAGAGTGCATTACTTTTGACCAAGGCCCATGAGGCTCTCTGCACTATAAAAGGAACATGGTGCTATTTGGGACCTAGCCTCAGGCTTTTGAACTGAATACTCAGCATATTGTGGAATGTCATTGTGGACATACTGAAAACCCCCCCTCAGGTACTCAATGCTACGAACTGAAAACATTAATGGTTTCCATCTCTTAATGCTGCGGTTAGTTTCTATCTCTTAATGCTGAGGTTAGTTTCTATCTCTTAATGCTGAGGTTAGTTTCTATCTCTTAATGCTGAGGTTAGTTTCTATCTCTTATTAATGCTGCGGTTAGTTTCTATCTCTTAATGCTGAGGTTAGTTTCTATCTCTTAATGCTGAGGTTAGTTTCTATCTCTTATTAATGCTGCGGTTAGTTTCTATCTCTTAATGCTGAGGTTAGTTTCTATCTCTTAATGCTGAGGTTAGTTTCTATCTCTTAATGCTGAGGTTAGTTTCTATCTCTTATTAATGCTGCGGTTAGTTTCTATCTCTTAATGCTGAGGTTAGTTTCTATCTCTTAATGCTGAGGTTAGTTTCTATCTCTTAATGCTGAGGTTAGTTTCTATCTCTTAATGCTGAGGTTAGTTTCTATCTCTTATTAATGCTGAGGTTAGTTTCTATCTCTTAATGCTGAGGTTAGTTTCTATCTCTTAATGCTGAGGTTAGTTTCTATCTCTTAATGCTGAGGTTAGTTTCTATCTCTTAATGCTGAGGTTAGTTTCTATCTCTTATTAATGCTGCGGTTAGTTTCTATCTCTTAATGCTGAGGTTAGTTTCTATCACTTAATGCTGAGGATAGTTTCTATCTCTTATTAATGCTGAGGTTAGTTTCTATCTCTTAATGCTGAGGTTAGTTTCTATCTCTTATTAATGCTGAGGTTAGTTTCTATCTCTTATTAATGCTGAGGTTAGTTTCTATCTCTTATTAATGCTGAGGTTAGTTTCTATCTCTTAATGCTGAGGTTAGTTTCTATCTCTTATTAATGCTGAGGTTAGTTTCTATCACTTAATGCTGAGGTTAGTTTCTATCTCTTATTAATGCTGAGGTTAGTTTCTATCTCTTATTAATGCTGAGGTTAGTTTCTATCTCTTAATGCTGAGGTTAGTTTCTATCTCTTATTAATGCTGAGGTGAGTTTCTATCTCTTATTAATGCTGAGGTTAGTTTCTATCTCTTATTAATGCTGAGGTTAGTTTCTATCTCTTAATGCTGAGGTTAGTTTCTATCTCTTATTAATGCTGAGGTTAGTTTCTATCTCTTATTAATGCTGAGGTTAGTTTCTATCTCTTAATGCTGAGGTTAGTTTCTATCTCTTATTAATGCTGAGGTTAGTTTCTATCTCCTATTAATGCTGAGGTTAGTTTCTATCTCTTATTAATGCTGAGGTTAGTTTCTATCTCTTAATGCTGAGGTTAGTTTCTATCACTTATTAATGCTGAGGTTAGTTTCTATCTCTTAATGCTGAGGTTAGTTTCTATCTCTTATTAATGCTGAGGTTAGTTTCTATCACTTATTAATGCTGAGGTTAGTTTCTATCTCTTATTAATGCTGAGGTTAGTTTCTATCACTTATTAATGCTGAGGTTAGTTTCTATCTCTTAATGCTGAGGTTAGTTTCTATCTCTTATTAATGCTGAGGTTAGTTTATATCTCTTATTAATGCTGAGGTTAGTTTCTATCGCTTATTAATGCTGAGGTTAGTTTCTATCTCTTATTAATGCTGAGGTTAGTTTCTATCACTTATTAATGCTGAGGTTAGTTTCTATCTCTTAATGCTGAGGTTAGTTTCTATCTCTTATTAATGCTGAGGTTAGTTTATGTCTCTTATTAATGCTGAGGTTAGTTTCTATCGCTTATTAATGCTGAGGTTAGTTTCTATCTCTTATTAATGCTGAGGTTAGTTTCTATCACTTATTAATGCTGAGGTTAGTTTCCATCTCTTATTAATGTTGAGGTTAGTTTCCATCTCTTATTAATGCTGAGGTTAGTTTCTATCTCTTATTAATGCTGAGGTTAGTTTCTATCTCTTAATGCTGAGGTTAGTTTCTATCTCTTAATGCTGAGGTTAGTTTCTATCTCTTAATGCTGAGGTTAGTTTATATCTCTTAATGCTGAGGTTAGTTTCTATTACTTAATGCTGAGGTTAGTTTCTATCTCTTATTAATGCTGAGGTTAGTTTCTATTACTTAATGCTGAGGTTAGTTTCTATCTCTTATTAATGCTGAGGTTAGTTTCTATTACTTAATGCTGAGGTTAGTTTCTATCTCTTAATGCTGAGGTTAGTTTCCATCTCTTAATGCTGAGGTTAGTTTCTATCTCTTAATGCTGAGGTTAGTTTCTATCTCTTATTAATGCTGAGGTTAGTTTCCATCTCTTAATGCTGAGGTTAGCCAAATGGCACCCTATTGTCGATGTAGTACTTTAGACCAGAGCCCTATGGGGCCTGTAGTGCACTACTTTAGACCAGAGCCCTATGGGGCCTGTAGTGCACTACTTTAGACCAGAGCACTATGGGCCTTACAAAGGGAATAGGATGCCATTTGGGATGCAGACTTGATGACTGTAGAAATACCATCAACTCCCTCTACTAGTCTATAGTGATGACCATCAACTCCCTCTACTAGTCTATAGTGATGACTGTATATATACCATCAACTCCCTCTACTAGTCTATAGTGATGACTGTATATATACCATCAACTCCCTCTACTAGTCTATAGTGAGGACTGTATAAATACCATCAACTCCCTCTACTAGTCTATAGTGATGACTGTATATATACCATCAACTCCCTCTACTAGTCTATAGTGAGGACTGTATATATACCATCAACTCCCTCTACTAGTCTATAGTGATGACCATCAACTCCCTCTACTAGTCTATAGTGATGACCATCAACTCCCTCTACTAGTCTATAGTGATGACCATCAACTCCCTCTACTAGTCTATAGTGATGACTGTATATATACCATCAACTCCCTCTACTAGTCTATAGTGATGACCATCAACTCCCTCTACTAGTCTATAGTGATGACTGTATATATAACATGAACTCCCTCTACTAGTCTATAGTGATGACCATCAACTCCCTCTACTAGTCTATAGTGATGACTGTATATATACCATCAACTCCCTCTACTAGTCTATAGTGATGACTGTATATATACCATCAACTCCCTCTACTAGTCTATAGTGATGACTGTATATATACCATCAACTCCCTCTACTAGTCTATAGTGATGACTGTATATATACCATCAACTCCCTCTACTAGTCTATAGTGATGACTGTATATATACCATCAACTCCCTCTACTAGTCTATAGTGATGACTGTATATATACCATCAACTCCCTCTACTAGTCTATAGTGATGACTGTATATATACCATCAACTCCCTTTACTAGTCTATAGTGATGACCATCAACTCCCTCTACTAGTCTATAGTGAGGACCATCAACTCCCTCTACTAGTCTATAGTGAGGACCATCAACTCCCTCTACTAGTCTATAGTGATGACTGTATATATACCATCAACTCCCTCTACTAGTCTATAGTGATGACTGTATATATAACATCAACTCCCTCTACTAGTCTATAGTGATGAATGTATAGATAACATCAACTCACTCTACTAGTCTATAGTGATGACCATCAACTCCCTCTACTAGTCTATAGTGATGACTGTATATATAACATCAACTCCCTCTACTAGTCTATAGTGATGACTGTATATATACCATCAACTCCCTCTACTAGTCTATAGTGAGGACTGTATAAATACCATCAACTCCCTCTACTAGTCTATAGTGATGACTGTATATATACCATCAACTCCCTCTACTAGTCTATAGTGATGACCATCAACTCCCTCTACTAGTCTATAGTGATGACTGTATATATACCATCAACTCCCTCTACTAGTCTATAGTGATGACTGTATATATAACATCAACTCCCTCTACTAGTCTATAGTGATGACCATCAACTCCCTCTACTAGTCTATAGTGATGACTGTATATATAACATCAACTCCCTCTACTAGTCTATAGTGATGACTGTATAGATAAAATCAACTCCCTCTACTAGTCTATAGTGATGACTGTATATATAACATCAACTCCCTCTACTAGTCTATAGTGATGACCATCAACTCCCTCTACTAGTCTATAGTGATGACTGTATATATACCATCAACTCCCTCTACTAGTCTATAGTGATGACTGTATATATACCATCAACTCCCTCTACTAGTCTATAGTGATGACTGTATATATACCATCAACTCCCTCTACTAGTCTATAGTGATGACTGTATATATAACATCAACTCCCTCTACTAGTCTATAGTGATGACTGTATATATACCATCAACTCCCTCTACTAGTCTATAGTGATGACTGTATATATACCATCAACTCCCTCTACTAGTCTATAGTGATGACTGTATATATACCATCAACTCCCTCTACTAGTCTATAGTGATGACTGTATATATACCATCAACTCCCTCTACTAGTCTATAGTGATGACCATCAACTCCCTCTACTAGTCTATAGTAATGACTGTATATATACCATCAACTCCCTCTACTAGTCTATAGTGATGACCATCAACTCCCTCTACTAGTCTATAGTGATGACTGTATATATACCATCAACTCCCTCTACTAGTCTATAGTGATGACTGTATATATACCATCAACTCCCTCTACTAGTCTATAGTGATGACTGTATATATACCATCAACTCCCTCTACTAGTCTATAGTGATGACCATCAACTCCCTCTACTAGTCTATAGTAATGACTGTATATATTCCATCAACTCCCTCTACTAGTCTATAGTGATGACTGTATATATACCATCAACTCCCTCTACTAGTCTATAGTGATGACTGTATATATACCATCAACTCCCTCTACTAGTCTATAGTGATGACTGTATATATAACATCAACTCCCTCTACTAGTCTATAGTGATGACTGTATATATACCATCAACTCCCTCTACTAGTCTATAGTGATGACCATCAACTCCCTCTACTAGTCTATAGTGATGACTGTATATATACCATCAACTCCCTTTACTAGTCTATAGTGATGACTGTATAGATAAAATCAACTCCCTCTACTAGTCTATAGTGATGACTGTATATATACCATCAACTCCCTCTACTAGTCTATAGTGATGACTGTATATATACCATCAACTCCCTCTACTAGTCTATAGTGATGACTGTATATATACCATCAACTCCCTCTACTAGTCTATAGTGATGACTGTATATATACCATCAACTCCCTCTACTAGTCTATAGTGATGACTGTATATATACCATCAACTCCCTCTACTAGTCTATAGTGATGACCATCAACTCCCTCTACTAGTCTATAGTGATGACTGTATATATACCATCAACTCCCTCTACTAGTCTATAGTGATGACTGTATATATACCATCAACTCCCTCTACTAGTCTATAGTGATGACTGTATATATACCATCAACTCCCTCTACTAGTCTATAGTGATGACCATCAACTCCCTCTACTAGTCTATAGTGATGACTGTATATATACCATCAACTCCCTCTACTAGTCTATAGTGATGACTGTATATATACCATCAACTCCCTCTACTAGTCTATAGTGATGACTGTATATATACCATCAACTCCCTCTACTAGTCTATAGTGATGACTGTATATATACCATCAACTCCCTCTACTAGTCTATAGTGATGACCATCAACTCCCTCTACTAGTCTATAGTGATGACTGTATATATACCATCAACTCCCTCTACTAGTCTATAGTGATGACTGTATATATACCATCAACTCCCTCTACTAGTCTATAGTGATGACCATCAACTCCCTCTACTAGTCTATAGTGATGAATGTATAGATAACATCAACTCCCTCTACTAGTCTATAGTGATGACCATCAACTCCCTCTACTAGTCTATAGTGATGACTGTATATATACCATCAACTCCCTCTACTAGTCTATAGTGATGACCATCAACTCCCTCTACTAGTCTATAGTGATGACCATCAACTCCCTCTACTAGTCTATAGTGATGACTGTATATATACCATCAACTCCCTCTACTAGTCTATAGTGATGACCATCAACTCCCTCTACTAGTCTATAGTGATGACTGTATATATACCATCAACTCCCTCTACTAGTCTATAGTGATGACTGTATATATACCATCAACTCCCTCTACTAGTCTATAGTGATGACTGTATATATACCATCAACTCCCTCTACTAGTCTATAGTGATGACTGTATATATACCATCAACTCCCTCTACTAGTCTATAGTGATGACCATCAACTCCCTCTACTAGTCTATAGTGATGACTGTATAGATAACATCAACTCCCTCTACTAGTCTATAGTGATGACCATCAACTCCCTCTACTAGTCTATAGTGATGACTGTACAGATAACATCAACCATCTCTACTAGTCTATAGTGATGACTGTACATGTACCATCAACCATCTCTACTAGTCTATAGTGATGACTGTGCATGTACCATCAACCATCTCTACTAGTCTATAGTGATGACTGTGCATGTACCATCAACCATCTCTACTAGTCTATAGTGATGACTGTGCATGTACCATCAACCATCTCTACTAGTCTATAGTGATGACTGTGCATGTACCATCAACCATCTCTACTAGTCTATAGTGATGACTGTGGATGTGCCATCATAGATGAACCAAGGCATAAAAACCACACCTGCTCCACATTGACTGTCCATCCTAGAAACAAGTAGACAATTATCCTGAAGACTGACAGGGTGTTGAGGCATTCAGAGAGAGAGACAGACAGACAGACAGACAGACAGACAGACAGACAGTCAGACACGCAGACAGACAGAGAGACAGGCAGCAGTCAGACATGCAGACAGACAGAGAGACAGGCAGCAGTCAGACACGCAGACAGACAGAGAGACAGGCAGCAGTCAGACACGCAGACAGACTGAGAGAAAGAGAGACAGACACACAGTCAGACACGCAGACAGACAGAGAGACAGACAGACAGGCAGGCAGGCAGTCAGACACGCAAAGAGACAGACAGACAGGCAGGCAGTCAGACACGCAGACAGACAGAGAGACAGACAGACAGACAGGCAGTCAGACACGCAAAGAGACAGACAGACAGGCAGGCAGTCAGACACACGGACAGAGAGACAGACAGACAGGCAGGCAGTCAGACACACAGACAGATAGAGAGACAGACAGGCAGGCAGTCAGACACGCAGACAGACAGAGAGACAGACAGACAGACAGACAGGCAGTCAGACACGCAAAGAGACAGACAGACAGGCAGGCAGTCAGACACACGGACAGAGAGACAGACAGACAGGCAGGCAGTCAGACACACAGACAGACAGGCAGTCAGACACGCAGACAGAAAGACAGACAGACAGTCAGACACGCAGAGAGACAGAGAGGCATACAGGCAGTCAGACAGGCAGGCAGTCAGTCAGACACGCAGAGAGACAGACAGACAGGCAGGCAGTCAGACATGCAGACAGACAAAGAGACAGACAGACAGACAGACAGAGAGACAGACAGGCAGTCAGTCAGTCAGACACGCAGAGAGACAGACAGACAGGCAGGCAGTCAGACATGCAGACAGACAAAGAGACAGACAGGCAGGCCGTCAGACACGCAGACAGACAGAGAGACAGACAGGCAGCAGTCAGACACGCAGACAGACAGAGAGACAGACAGGCAGCCAGTCAGACACACAGACAGACAGAGAGACAGACAGGCAGCCAGTCAGACAGAGAGACAGACAGGCAGGCAGGCAGTCAGACACAGACAGACAGAGAGACAGGAAGTCAGGCAGGCAGTTCCCTCTCAGGGAGGAAACTGGTTTAGAATGGAAGATGGGGTTCCGTCTAGACACAGTTACTTTTAGTTTAGGTCAGTTCTATCTTGGCCTCTGAAGGACCCTTTAAAGCTTTCCTTACAGGTAGACTCAGCGGTCCACGGGTAGTTATTTTGTGTGGAGTCATTCTATGATTCACTAGTGTGGTTTGGGTTGAGTACCTCCGAGGGTCGATGTGGGCGGTCATAAAAACAGCCATCCAGGAGTCTTCGACACCGAGCCCGCAGCCTTCCATTCCACTGGTGGAAGAGACAAGTCATTTCACATTTTATACTTTAAAAAACCCTTTCAATGACTGGAGGGAATTCATTGAGTCTTTTTTTTTTTCACTACAAGTGGAATGAATGTCATATACATTTAGTGGCATCTGCAGGTTTAAATAATATCCCCCCTTTTCATGATATTGTTGACTTATGAAATGTGTTATATTTATATATATTTTTTTGTAAACACAATGGTCAATAGTAGTAGAGATAATGGCCTAGCTGTGTAGAGTCGACACATCCCATCACCAAGAGGTTTGGAACAGCAATGAGGAAAGGATCTGATCAACTCAAATCTACATTTATATCATATCATCTAGCAATCAATCATTTTTTGGTGAAATCGTTGTACGACTCTTTTCAAGAGTTAAATAGACATTTGTATTTTCTATTTACATCGGAAACGAGTGTTCAGTCTCGGCTGGGGGGATAAGTGACGGATAAACTCCTCACCACTTCCTATCAGTAGGCGGTGCTACTGTAAATATATTCAGAAGCATTTCAAGGATATTACATACAATTCTTACCCATAAATAATATTCACACGTTAACGTAGCCTACTGATGATGGAACTTAGACAGTAGCCTTTAGGTAAATGTATGAATCATTACTTTTCCATTACTTTTATAAAATCTTGCAGTAAAAACGTTTATTTGAACAGAAGACATACTCTATTATTTTTTATTTTAAGAATAGTTCGGGTGGTTAGATCCATGCCCGCAGACAGTTACGTACTAAATGTGCATTCCAAGACTTGTTTCACAAACTAAACAATTCGCCACGACTTGTTCTCTCCCTGTGTGTCAGAGTCTCTCTCACAGACCAGTGGACAGAATGCGTTTACCCTAAAAACCTCTGTGGCTTACAGTTTCGTGAAGTTAGAGAAGTCCGACTTCAATTTTTGTACTAACGCCTCCCCATCCGTGCGTAATGGTGCGGGACTGCGCCGCAGATGTTTGTGTGCAGGAATGCTTTTATACTTCTGAGGTTGGGGTTAGGGTTGAATTTTATACGAATGAGTATGGTTGTAGGCCAATGACTGCATATATGAAGGTGCAGGCCTACCTCTCTCTTTTTCTAAACAACCACAAGGCATCTAAACAGTTCCAGGCTCCGGCTGTGAGTTAGTTTATCTGTACCTCCCTGAACTCTCCGATTAGCCGGGCAGGCAGCTGTCGTCATCACCAGCACCCCCGGTTTTTCCCCTTTCCTAAATGGATGGGGCTGTCCTGCTTCATGCACAGTTCAACGGAAGCCAAAAGATTGGAACAACTTGTGAATTCACCGGTCAGTTTGGTTTGCGTTTGCGGTAACGTTCAGAAGAATGCTCGACGGCGGTTTCGCTGAAGAAGTTAAAGATTGAGAAGTTGTTTTTTCTTTCTCATAAAGTGTGCGGCGTTCAGGACTGGAGCAGGAGAGGAGGGCGAGAGGGAACAGCGGTTTGCCTACTACAACGTTTACAATAGAAAGGAAACTTCAACTCCCGTGAGGAGTGGACTGAAGTGAAGCGGCAGCTCGTCATTCCACAATGGCTTTCGCTCTGAATTGTATATATTTATTGATGTGCTGTTCTCTCAGCTTGATATTTTTAGATCACAAACATACTGTGAAATCACATGGTAAGTTCTTATGATTGTACACTTTTTTTCCCTCAACTTTTTGGTATTCAACTGTTGATTTTGAGCAGAGGGCTATAAAACGTATGGCATACTGTATCTGAAGTTATATAACCCCCTGGGTTTGATAGAGACTGAGGTCTTATTGAAGAACGTGTCCAGAAATGCCACAAACTAGTTCAATAATTTAGTTGTACCTGAAAGGGTTTAGCCAAACTAAACTAAACCTTTAGTGATGCAACTGGCTTGCTCATAACCCATAGACTAAACTAGAGACATATTATCATGTGTCTCCACTGTTCAGAAGTTCAATATCTTCTTAAATAAAGGTTAAACAAAAAAATTATAAAAAGATAATCTTCCATATTCATGAACCATTTGTTATTATGCCAATTCTCCTTTAACTAGCATGCATTACTCTAATCCACACCAGAGTATAATCATTGTTTCAATTAAAGTATCCTATATTATTTTCTGTGCCTTTCACCAGGTTCCCATAAATTCCCATAAGTTCCCACACATTTCTGTGCATAAGTTCCTACTCTCTGGGAAAGAAATGTGCTATCTAGAACCTAAAACGGTTATTTGGCTGTCCCCATAAGATAACCCTTTGAAAAACCGTTCCACAGAGGATTCTACCTGGAACCCAAAATAGTTCTATATGGAACCCAAAAGAGTTCTATATGGATCCAAAAAGAGTTCTACCTGGAACCCAAAAGAGTTCTATATGGATCCAAAAAGAGTTCTACCTGGAACCCAAAAGAGTTCTATATGGATCCAAAAAGAGTTCTATATGGGATCCAAAAAGATTTCTACCTGGAACCCAAAAGAGTTCTATATGGGATCCAAAAAGAGTTCTACCTGGAACCCAAAAGAGTTCTACCTGGAACCCAAAAGAGTTCTATATGGGATCCAAAAAGAGTTCTACCTGGAACCCAAAAGAGTTCTATATGGGATCCAAAAATAGTTCTACCTGGAACCCAAAAGAGTTCTACCTGGAACCCAAAAGAGTTCTATATGGGATCCAAAAAGAGTTCTACCTGGAACCCAAAAGAGTTCTACCTGGAACCCAAAAGAGTTCTACCTGGAACCCAAAATAGTTCTATATGGATCTGAAAGGGTTATCCTATGGGGACAGCCTAAGAGCCCTTTTGAGACCCTTTTCTTTCTAAGAGTTTATATTATAACTGTCTAGTTGTCTCTGTTTCTCTGATGTTATTCTTGACTATTTGTCTCATCAGAACATCTCTCTGGAAAGTTAAGTGAATATGGTCTTATGGTGCCGTTCAGCACAGACTCCCACGGCCGCTACATCTCCCACGTGGTCTCAGTCTCAGGAGCCTGGGCCTCAGCTGCAACGGGAGAAAGTGAAAGTGAAGGTGCTGATGCAGGTGGTGGTGCTGGTGTTTCCTCATTCCCTGGTCCGGGAAAGAGGCGTGTGGCCCGTAGCGTGCCCGAGACTCCCTCTATCACCTCTGGCACAGGCCAACACCTGTTTTTCAACGTCACTGTGTTTGGGAAAGAGTTGCACCTTCGCCTCAAAGCAAACAGGAGGCTGGTGGCTCCGGGGGCATTTGTGGAATGGCAGGAGGACTTCGAGGAGAAGGCTAAGGAGCGTCTCCGCGGGGGCTGTGTTTTCACTGGAGACATATCCAACATGCCAGAGGCCACTGTTGCCATAAGCAACTGTGATGGACTGGTAAGTCAATAACCAAACCCACCCTCCCTGAATTCCATACAATACAATGGTGCAAATGAGTTAGTGCGCACACACACACCTAGTATTTTATACTGTACTATCAGCCATGTCTCAGATCTGGCTGATAGTACATATCTGGGACCAGGCTGCTGTACACTGTAATCTAACCATATGAGTTGGCAAGACAGCACGAACAGATCTGGGACCAGGCTGCTGTACACTGTAATCTAACCATATGAGTTGGCAAGACAGCACGAACAGATCTGGGACCAGGCTGCTGTACACTGTAATCTAACCATATGAGTTGGCAAGACAGCACGAACAGATCTGGGACCAGGCTGCTGTACACTGTAATCTAACCATATGAGTTGGCAAGACAGCACGAACAGATCTGGGACCAGGCTGCTGTACACTGTAATCTAACCATATGAGTTGGCAAGACAGCACGAACAGATCTGGGACCAGGCTGCTGTACACTGTTTAAATGTAGGTATTCTCCTCACACTGTTCCTAGCCCTGGCAGTCACTATGAATGCAGGTTGAGGCTGAATAAACATCAGCAGTTGGATATCCTAACCCTGGCTGGATTCCAATAGGAATTACACATCACCTTTGCAAGCCAGCATAATGTGACCTGCAGGTAGGATTGGAAAATTCTGCTACATTTCACAGGTTTTTTTCCAGAAATCCTGGTTGGAAGATTCCTGATTGGAAGATTCCTGGAAATCCTTCAACTAGAATTTTTCTTGAAAATCTGGGAATTTTTGGGAAAGTATCAGAATTTTTGCAACCCCTACTTGCAGGCCTCATGAGAACTGTAAAACCATGAGTTTTAGGCCACTGAGTGAGGGTAAAGTTAGGCCTCAAAATAAGGCCTTATAAGATATGTAATACATTATCATAAAACATTTTATTATAATGACAACATTCACCTAGGAAGTCACTTTGTGAAGGCCACAGGACTGAAAATTAAGGAATTCGACAGTCATGTCTCTGTCACTAACAAATACAGTCATGGGTGGTAACTTCGACAATACACTCGAAAAGGCAAAGCACACTGGGAAATTATATTGGAGGCGTGGCTTAGTGGGGGTGTTACTCAAAATGTTCAAGCTGATACAACTCAAATCTGGACCCACGAATAGTGTTCTGTTAAGCTGTCCAGACATTACTTTCTCTGTTGAGGGAATAGTTTTCTGTTAAGTTGTCCAGGCATTACTTTCTCTGTTGAGGGAATAGTTTTCTGTTAAGCTGTCCAGGCATTACTTTCTCTGTTGAGGGAATAGTTTTCTGTTAAGCTGTCCAGACATTACTTTCTCTGTTGAGGGAATAGTTTTCTGTTAAGCTGTCCAGACATTACTTTCTCTGTTGAGGGAATAGTTTTCTGTTAAACTGTCCAGCCATTACTTTCTCTGTTGAGGGAATAGTGTTCTGTTAAGCTGTCCAGGCATTACTTTCTCTGTTGAGGGAATAGTTTTCTGTTAAGATGTCCAGACATTACTTTCTCTGTTGAGGGAATAGTTTTCTGTTAAGCTGTCCAGACATTACTTTCTCTGTTGAGGGAATAGTTTTCTGTTAAGATGTCCAGACATTACTTTCTCTGTTGAGGGAATAGTGTTCTGTTAAGTTGTCCAGACATTACTTTCTCTGTTGAGGGAATAGTTTTCTGTTAAGCTGTCCAGGCATTACTTTCTCTGTTGAGGGAATAGTTTTCTGTTAAGATGTCCAGACATTACTTTCTCTGTTGAGGGAATAGTTTTCTGTTAAGCTGTCCAGACATTACTTTCTCTGTTGAGGGAATAGTGTTCTGTTAAGTTGTCCAGACATTACTTTCTCTGTTGAGGGAATAGTTTTCTGTTAAGCTGTCCAGACATTACTTTCTCTGTTGAGGGAATAGTTTTCTGTTAAGCTGTCCAGCCATTACTTTCCCTTTTTCCAACACTTATGCTAAATGGAACTCATGTTACTGCTCTGTCACTGCTCTGTTACTGCTCTGTTACTGCTCTGTTACTGCTCTGTTACGGCTCTGTTACTGCTCTGTTACTGCTCTGCTCTGTTACTGCTCTGTTACTGCTCTGTTACTGCTCTGTTACTGCTCTGTTACTGCTATGTTACTGCTCTGTTTCTGCTCTGCTCTGTTACTGCTCTGTTACTGTTACTGCTCTGTTACTGTTACTGCTCTGTTACTGCTCTGTTACTGTTACTGCTCTGTTACTGTTACTGCTCTGTTACTGCTCTGTTACTGTTACTGCTCTGTTACTGCTCTGTTACTGCTCTGTTACTGTTCCTGCTCTGTTACTGCTCTGTTACTGCTCTGTTACTGCTCTGTTACTGTTACTGCTCTGTTACTGATCTGCTCTGTTACTGCTCTGTTACTGTTACTGCTCTGTTACTACACTGTCACAAACTTTTTCACCTATAGTAGGAAAAAGCATGAAAATGTTTAAGATCGTCTGCTAAATTACTAAAATGTGTAGGGTGAAGTTGCCCCTAGGCGCTGTTCTTGGGTCAGTTTGACATTTTCCCCAGTTAAGGGCTTTTGTTTGGACGACCGACTAAATTCACATAGAACTGTGAGTTATAGATATGTCATTCTCATTGAAAGCAAGTCTAAGAAGTGTTAGATCTGTTCTATGTACGCTATTTCTATGCTTCCTGCTTATAAGTTTAGTTTTTTTCAAACATTCATTGTTGACCAGCAGGGTCAGATAATAATAATCACAGTGGTTGTAGAGGGTCCAACAGGTCAGCACCTCAGGAGTAAATGTCAGTTGGCTTTTCATAGTCGATCATTCAAAGTTAGAGACAGCAGGTGCGGTAGGGACAGAGAGTCGAAAACAGCAGGTCCGAGACAAGGTAGCACGTCCGGTGAACAGGTCAGGGTTCCATAGCAGCAGTCAGAACAGTTGAAACTGGAGCAGCAGCACGGCCAGGTGGACTGGGGACAGCAAGGAGTCATCAGGCCAGGTAGTCCTGAGGCATGGTCCCAGGGCTCAGGTCCTCTGTGACGGGAGGGAGAGAGATAATTAGAGTGAGCATACTTCATTTCACACAGGACACAGGATAATACAGGACACAACTGTCAAGACCTGGGCAGAACTTTAACAGGGTTAGATACGTTAGGAGAACCAGGTGTTATGACCACCAAACAAGTCATCTGTGATATAAAGTATTGGGTGGTAATGATAGCTGGACCAAGCTGAGGTGACGTTCCATCGCAGTCTGATATAAAGTATTGGGTGGTAATGATAGCTGGACCAAGCTGAGGTGACGTTCCATCGCAGTCTGATATAAAGTATTGGGTGGTAATGATAGCTGGACCAAGCTGAGGTGACGTTCCATCGCAGTCTGATATAAAGTATTGGGTGGTAATGATAGCTGGACCAAGCTGAGGTGACGTTCCATCGCAGTCTGATATAAAGTATTGGGTGGTAATGATAGCTGGACCAAGCTGAGGTGACGTTCCATCGCAGTCTGATATAAAGTATTGGGTGGTAATGATAGCAGGACCAAGCTGAGGTGACGTTCCATCGCAGTCTGATATAAAGTATTGGGTGGTAATGATAGCTGGACCAAGCTGAGGTGACGTCCCATCGCAGTCTGATATAAAGTATTGGGTGGTAATGATAGCTGGACCAAGCTGAGGTGACGTCCCATCGCAGTCTGATATAAAGTATTGGGTGGTAATGATAGCTGGACCAAGCTGAGGTGACGTTCCATCGCAGTCTGATATAAAGTATTGGGTGGTAATGATAGCTGGACCAAGCTGAGGTGACGTTCCATCGCAGTCTGATATAAAGTATTGGGTGGTAATGATAGCTGGACCAAGCTGAGGTGACGTTCCATCGCAGTCTGATATAAAGTATTGGGTGGTAATGATAGCTGGACCAAGCTGAGGTGACGTTCCATCGCAGTCTGATATAAAGTATTGGGTGGTAATGATAGCTGGACCAAGCTGAGGTGACGTTCCATCGCAGTCTGTCACCTTCCTTGCTACTTCTGACATAAACAACATGCAAGGAATAGTGATTTAAGACAGCATTTTCACCCTTGACCTCTAATGACATGCCTATGTGGATATTATTCTGCCACTTGTCAAGTTAACACTGGGAGAAAAAAACACCTGGTTCTCCTAACCTGGCTAACCCTGTTGAACTCTGAGCCACCTGGTTCTCCTAACCTGTCTAACCATGTTGAACTCTGAACCACCTGGTTCTCCTAACCTGTCTAACTCTCTTGAACTCTGAAACACCTGGTTCTCCTAACCTGGCTAACACTGTTGAACTCTGAACCACCTGGTTCTCCTAACTTGTCTAATCCTGTTGAACTCTGAACCACCTGGTTCTCCTAACCTGGCTAACACTGTTGAACTCTGGTTGCTTCTTTGTCTATGTTGTTTTATGTGTATTTGTGCGGTGTGTGTGTGTGTGTGTGTGTGTGTGTGTGTAATATACCCTACATTACCCCATTACATTGCACTTATTTCTGTCAACACCCCCCTCCCCCCCAACAGACAGGGGCAGAAGAATAGAGCACCACTGTTCAGCATAAGAACAATGAGATCATTCATTAAAGAGACATTGTTTTCTCACTCTGAGGTAATTACAGACATGCTTGTGCACACACACACACACCACACCCCACACCCCCCCCCCCCACCCCACCCCACACACACACACACACCACACACACACACCCCCACACACACACAAGTGCAATGTAATAGGGTAATGTAGGGTATATTACACACACACACACACCCCCCCCCCCCCCCACACACACACACACACACACACCCCCTAGTACTGTATACTCTACTGTACTATCAGCCGGGTCCCAGATCTGTTTGTTCATTGTAAATGACAAACCAACCATATGAGGACAATGCTATTCTGTTCTGTGTACTCTTGAGTGAGGGAATCAGTCCCGTAGCCTAAAAGGTCCTGAATGTTGTTCTTTCTTTCTGTAGTTTCTGGTTTAAAATGATGTTGGTGCTCTCAAACAGACTGCATTTCTCCATGGGACTGAAGAAAATAACAAATACTTTTCTGAACAATATTGATCTGGAAAAGTTGCGTTTTGCTTAATAACCAAATTCACAAACATTCTCAGACTTATAAGGGACAGTTTTGATAAATTATGAACATGTTATTGTTATTGGTTATTGTTATTGTTATTGGTTATTGGTTATTTGTTATTGTTATTGGTTATTGTTATTGGTTATTGTTATTGTTATTGGTTATTGGTTATTGTTATTTGTTATTGTTATTGGTTATTGTTATTGGTTATTGTTATTGGTTAATGTTATTGTTATTGGTTATTGTTATTGTTATTGGTTATTGTTATTGTTATTGGTTATTGTTATTGGTTATTGTTATTGGTTATTGTTATTGGTTATTGTTATTGGTTATTGGTTATTGTTATTGGTTATTGTTATTGTTATTGGTTATTGTTATTGTTATTGGTTATTGTTATTGGTTATTGTTATTGGTTATTGTTATTGGTTATTGTTATTGGTTATTGTTATGGTTATTGTTATTGGTTATTGTTATTGGTTATTGTTATTGTTATGGTTATTGTTATTGGTTATTGTTATTGGTTATTGTTATTGGTTATTGTTATTGGTTATTGGTTATTGTTATTGTTATTGGTTATTGTTATTGGTTATTGTTATTGGTTATTGGTTATTGTTATTGGTTATTGTTATTGGTTATTGTTATTGGTTATTGTTATTGGTTATTGGTTATTGTTATTGTTATTGGTTATTGGTATTTGTTATTGTTATTGGTTATTGGTTATTGGTTATTGTTATTGGTTATTGTTATTGGTTATTGTTATTGTTATTGGTTATTGTTATTTGTTATTGTTATTTTTATGGTTATTGTTATTGGTTATTGTTATTGTTATTGTTATTGGTTATTGTTATTGGTTATTGTTATTGTTATTGGTTATTGTTATTGGTTATTGTTATTGGTTATTGGTTATTGTTATTGTTATTGGTTATTGTTATTGGTTATTGTTATTGGTTATTGGTATTTGTTATTGTTATTGGTTATTGGTTATTGGTTATTGTTATTGGTTATTGTTATTGGTTATTGTTATTGTTATTGGTTATTGTTATTGTTATTGTTATTGGTATTGTTATTGGTTATTGTTATTGTTATTGGTTATTGGTTATGGTTATTGGTTATTGTTATTGTTATTGGTTATTGTTATTGGTTATTGTTATTGGTTATTGTTATTTGTTATTGGTTATTGGTTATTGGTTATTGTTATTGTTATTGTTATTGGTCATGGTTATTGTTATTGGTTATTGTTATTGGTTATTGGTTATTGTTATTGGTTATTGTTATTGTTATTGGTTATTGTTATTGGTTATTGTTATTGGTTATTGTTATTGTTATTGGTTATGGTTATTGTTATTGTTATTGTTATTGTTATTGTTATTGGTTATGGTTATTGTTATTGTTATTGTTATTGTTATTGGTTATTGCGATTTGATTGAGATTTGATGTTTCAAACATATTGGTCACTGAGTGGACAAAACATTAGGAACGCCTGCTCTTTCCATGACATAGACTTTGACCAGGTGAATCCAGGTGAAAGCTAAGCTTATTGATGTCACTTGTTAAATTGGGACAGCAGGTAGCCTAGTGGTTAGAGCGTTTGGCCAAAAGGTTGCTAGATCGATTACCAGAGCTGACAAAAATCTGTCGTTCTGCCCCTGAACAAGGCAGTTAACCCACTGTTCCTAGACCAGTTAACCCACTGTTCCTAGACCAGTTAACCCACTGTTCCTACACCAGTTAACCCACTGTTCCTAGACCAGTTAACCCACTGTTCCTAGACCAGTTAACCCACTGTTCCTAGACCAGTTAACCCACTGTTCCTAGACCAGTTAACCCACTGTTCCTAGACCAGTTAACCCACTGTTCCTAGGCTGTGGTTCTGCCCCTGAACAAGGCAGTTAACCCACTGTTCCTAGACCAGTTAACCCACTGTTCCTAGACCAGTTAACCCACTGTTCCTAGACCAGTTAACCCACTGTTCCTAGACCAGTTAACCCACTGTTCCTAGACCAGTTAACCCACTGTTCCTAGGCTGTCGTCCTGCCCCTGAACAAGGCAGTTAACCCACTGTTCCTAGACCAGTTAACCCACTGTTCCTAGACCAGTTAACCCACTGTTCCTAGACCAATTAACCCACTGTTCCTAGACCAGTTAACCCACTGTTCCTAGGCTGTCGTTCTGCCCCTGAACAGGCAGTTAACCCACTGTTCCTAGGCTGTCGTTCTGCCCCTGAACAAGGTAGTTAACCCACTGTTCCTAGGCTGTCGTTCTGCCCCTGAACAAGGCAGTTAACCCACTGTTCCTAGGCTGTCGTTCTGCCCCTGAACAAGGTAGTTAACCCACTGTTCCTAGGCTGTCATTCTGCCCCTGAACAAGGCAGTTAACCCACTGTTCCTAGGCTGTCGTTCTGCCCCTGAACAAGGCAGTTAACCCACTGTTCCTAGACCAGTTAACCCACTGTTCCTAGGCTGTCATTGTAAATAAGAATTTGTTCTTAACCCACTTACATAGTAAAATAAAACATCCACTTCAATCAGTGTAGATGAAGGGTAGGAAACAGGTTAAATCAGTGTAGATGAAGGGTAGGAAACAGGTTAAATCAGTGTAGATGAAGGGTAGGAAACAGGTTAAATCAGTGTAGATGAAGGGTAGGAAACAGGTTAAATCAGTGTAGATGAAGGGTAGGAAACAGGTTAAATCAGTGTAGATGAAGGGTAGGAAACAGGTTAAATCAGTGTAGATGAAGGGTAGGAAACAGGTTAAATCAGTGTAGATGAAGGGTAGGAAACAGGTCAAATCAGTGTAGATGAAGGGTAGGAAACAGGTTAAATCAGTGTAGATGAAGGGTAGGAAACAGGTCAAATAAAGATGTTTAAGTGTGTGTGCCATTCAGAGGGTGAATGGGCAAGACCAAATATTTAAGTGCCTTTGAACAGGGTATGGTGCTAGGTGCCAGGCGCACCGGTTTGAATGTGTCAAGAACTGCAACGCTGCTGGGTTTTTTCACACTCAACAGTTTCCTGTGTGAATCAAGAATGATCCACCGCCCAAAAGACATCCAGCCAACTTGAAATAACTGTGGGAAGCATCGGAGTCGACATGGGCCAGAACTCTTTCGACACCTTGTAGAGTCCATGTCCCGACGAACTGAGGGTGTTCCTAATGTTTTGTACACTCAGTGTTGAGAGAAAGTTAGTTTTGATCACTCAGAGAAATGTTCTGAAAACATGTTGGCTCACTATTTAAAAAGAAGATAGAGAACCAGCTATAGGATGAAAAATACAGGAGTTTTGGCGCAGGAACAGCCGACTAACGCTAGCTAATGATACCTACAGTAACTAATGATACCTACAGTAACTAATGATACCTACAGTAGCTAATGATACCTACAGTAACGAATGATACCTACAGTAGCTAATGATACCTACAGTAGCTAATGATACCTACAGTAACTAATGATACCTACAGTAGCTAATGATACCTACAGTAGCTAATGATACCTACAGTAACAAATGATACCTACAGTAACGAATGATACCTACAGTAGCTAATGATACCTACAGTAGCTAATGATACCTACAGTAGCTAATGATACCTACAGTAACTAATGATACCTACAGTAGCTAATGATACCTACAGTAGCTAATGATACCTACAGTAGCTAATGATACCTACAGTAACGAATGATACCTACAGTAGCTAATGATACCTACAGTAGCTAATGATACTTACAGTAACTAATGATACCTACAGTAACTAATGATACTTACAGTAACTCATGATACCTACAGTAGCTAATGATACCTACAGTAACGAATGATACCTACAGTAACGAATGATACCTACAGTAACAAATGATACCTACAGTAACGAATGATACCTACAGTAGCTAATGATACCTACAGTAGCTAATGATACCTACAGTAGCTAATGATACCTACAGTAACTAATGATACCTACAGTAGCTAATGATACCTACAGTAGCTAATGATACCTACAGTAGCTAATGATACCTACAGTAACGAATGATACCTACAGTAGCTAATGATACCTACAGTAGCTAATGATACTTACAGTAACTAATGATACCTACAGTAACTAATGATACTTACAGTAACTCATGATACCTACAGTAGCTAATGATACCTACAGTAACGAATGATACCTACAGTAACGAATGATACCTACAGTAAC